>NW_013617437.1:10679-18499 GCF_000695525.1 Brassica oleracea var. oleracea | reverse complement strand
CGAGAACTCCTCCGCCCTGACCCAGAACCACCTAGACAGTAACCACTTCTAGCTTCGCACTAAACGAACAATAGTAACCTTGACCCAAAAGCTTCGGGTTTCTCATCGGCAGCGCGGATCTATGAAAGCATCCGCACTCCGTCACCAAACCGGCGAAGGTAAATCTAAGGAAGACTCCCTTCCCGGGAACTTGAACCGGCGTCGGCGGAGCTGAAGGAGCCTCCACCTCCCGGAGAAAAGCCGGCGACGACGGATCTGTGGTAGCCTCCATCTCCCGGAACCACAACTCGAACATGCAATCCGATCTTCTCACGCCACGGCCTCCACGCGAGCGCGTCGTCCCTCCAAGCGAGGAAACCACCTTGGATGATGGCTCCAATCCAGAGCTCCGACAAGGCACTAAGGTCAGCTCAGCGACGTCTCTTCCGATTCACTCCCTCTCATGCTCCTCTCTCTCCTCCCCGAATTCCTCAGCCGTCTCCGCTCTTACCTCCTCCCTCCCTGCGATTCCGCTTCTAATCTCTCCCTCGATGACGGCTCCATGATAGCCTCGGGACTCGCCAACATCATCGTCTTCGAGCAGCGGTTCTTTGGGCGGCGTACCGATGACCTCCGCGGAGGAGTTTTTCTCCAACTGTCAGATCAAGCCGATGAAGCTCTCTTCCCACTTCCAGAGGCCTCAGGTCTTAGCGCCGCTTCTGGATCTTGAAGAAGAAGACGAGGAAAAGGGGAAGGCGGAGGGTAGGCGAGGGAGAAGGGGAGAGAGAGAGAGACCAAATCCCCAGTTTAATGATATAGTTTCTATTAATATTTTCCATTTAATGTTTACTATTATCCTCTTTATTTAATGATTTAACAAATCGTAGAAAAATCGGGGTTTCCCAAATGATACGACATACACTTTCATGGTAACTGTGTTATGACGTTATCCTTAGTATTTTGTCACGAAGATTTGATATATTACTATCACAATGAAGTGTTTTGATATATTAAATTTGCATTCAGAAAATATAGGACTTTCCAAAATTCCATAACTTCTAATAAGATATTCCTTGGAATATCAACACTAAATAAATCATTAATTACACGATATTTTATTTAACTTTCAAAATATTTTTATCCACCATATATAGGAACTTTAATAACTTCTAACATTTAACGGGATATTGATATTGTGATTAGATTAAAAATATGTATTGCAAATCCTAATTAGTTACCCTCCACGCATAAAATAAATATGACCAAATCCTAATTATTAGAAAAAAATAAATACATATGAGAATATTAGATCCCATCAAAGTTTTTTTTCTACCGACCTTAACGTCTTATAACAACCATGTTCAACCTAAAATTAACACAACACACATCGTCTAAATTAAAGCAGAAGAAAATACATGGCCATGACATTTACTAGCCTCAACAATGTCAAATCTTTCATACATGGAAGCAATTCGGTAAGATGCTAGAGATCATATTTTATGATCAGAATATAAGTTCACACATTAACATAGCTCGACTATAGTGTCATATAGAAGATAACACTTTAAACAATTCATTTTTTTATTCAACAAGGTGTTTTCAAGATAATAGTTTATATCAATACTATTAAAACAGAACTATAAAGTTCAACCCAACTTGTATTTATATTTTCTAAAAATAAAAAACTGTATGGTATGCTAAAATTGACTATTAAATGTAGCTTATTTATAGTAAGATTTAGTTTATTTAAAAATTAAAACCTAATAATTTTTTTTTTGTTTTTTTTTCTATTCAACAAAAAAAAAAAAATCTACAAAGCTATACTATTAAATTACCCAAAAGTCTTAAGTCTCAACAAAGATAACTCTTATAAAATGCACATAAAATATAATGAGAGAGATTAGGTTTGGGCATTCAGGTCTCCGGGTCAAGTATAGATTGGTTTCTTTCAGATCTGAATTTTTGGGTCTTCGGCATTTGGATTTAAATAGGTATTTGAAAAAATTCGGTTCGGATTTGGATCTGTTCCTTATGGATCCGGGTCATTTCGAGTCCATATTTCAAGTACCTGTAAAATATATGTTTTTTGGTTAGGTAATAGATCCAACTTGGTTCGGGTTTCATGACCAAAATGACTCAAAATAACCCAAAAATAAAAAAAAGCCAAAACACGAAAAATACCCAAAAATAAAAAAAAAATACACGAAAATATTCAAATATCAAAAAAATTTGTAATATTACCCGAGGAACCAAAAATATTTTTATATTTGTTTTTGAAATTTTACTTGAAACCTGAAACTATAACCGAAAATGTGAACCCAAAACTTAAAATGAACTTGTATACTAAAAACATATCTTAAATACCCAAATATATACACAAACCATTTTGGGTATTTTGGGTACCCATATTCAAATAGAGACCCGTGGGTCCAAAAAAATAGAAAGCGTACTTTTCCCTAATCCCGAACCAGATTTGCATTTCTTGTAGGTTTTGGTTCTTTTCTCGGATCCGAGTAAAATTTTCATGCCAAAAAAAAAGCTACATAAAAAGAGTACGTATGCATATAAAATCTCAAATAAACTAATTTATAAATTAGTTTCGGACCCATAATAATATACAACAAGTCCAAAATACTAATTCATATCCAACTATGTTTATAATCCAAAAAAATATTTTGTTTTCGAAGCGCAGTTCAAAATCTAGTACTTAGAGTCGATCAAATACTCAAGTTAGTATGCAGTGAAGATTATCAGTATTTTTGTTCAAAACAATAAAAATGAAAAAAGAAATCAGTAACATAAAAAGGTCTTTAATTTTTAATATTACTTGTACGTACGTCATACCATCTCACTATGCGTACGGCATAAATCTCCTACAGAGAAATGGGTCTAATACGTTTTAAAATACGTTGTTGATCAAATTAATTCACACTTAAAAGCTGAACATCGGATTTGAAGCTAGATGGTTCATCTTTGATGCTTTGGTTCCATGGGTTCTCTATTGATGTCCTTTGTCTGGCTTTTGATAATACTGGTTCTCGATATAGTATCAACTATGCTTAGTTTCCCTTGTTTGGGCTATATGTCTCTCGTAAAACTCTCGGGCTTTGTCTATGGTACATCCGGCTTTGTATTCTGTTTTGTCATCTCCTAAGATCAATATAAGTACCCTTTAGTGAAAAAAAAAACTGAACATTGGGATTGCCAATCCAAACGAATTCTACATCTGTGGTTCATTTTATAAGCATATATATTTTTACCTTAAATCAAGTTGTTTTTTTTTTTAAGAAGAGGCCATATTATATTATAGCTTTCTTGTATACATGCTGACTAGTCAAAGCTGTAAGTGCATATCAAAATGGTGGTCCTATTGCATTTGAGATTTCTGGAAGAGGACACGAATGGATCTATTGGCTATTGCGTACGTTAATACGTTTAGCAGAACTCATATCATGGTTTCTCAATCCTTTGAGATTGACATCTATCGAGCTTTCTGCATTTTTCTTATAATTTGTTTGTCCAAAACGTGGAACGACAATTATGCAAGCAAATAATATCTCATAAGACTAGAGATATTTGGTCCCCTAAAAATATAGTCAATACAACGATCGCTCTTGACAACTGGCAGGGAAACAAACTGTTTAGAGCACATATACTTAATCTTTTATCTGTTCTCCACCGAAAATCAAACATTTTCTCTGGCAAATCGTATCGGGGTGTATAGCAGTAAAGAAAAATTTATGCAGCAGAAGAATTCAACGCGATATATGTTGTGTTCGTTGTGGAAATCCAGAGGAATCAGTGAACCATGTGTTCTTTGAATGTCTACTGGCGATCCTAGTTTGGGCACTATCACGGATCCCATCGAATCCAGATATTTTCCCAACACAATCACTCTTCACAAATATGGACCATCTGTTTTGAAAAGTTACTCCGCATATGGAGGGTCATGAATTTGCATAGATCTTATGATATATCTGGAAAGAAAGGAATAACAAAAAAATTTAACAATATAGATGTTGATCCAAGGGATACTCTCGAGCTAAAAGAAACGGAATCATTACTTTGGGCTGAAGCACAAACTGCAACTATACAAAGGATTACCCAAAGTAGGGTGAATGAGGTTACAACTTTACCTTCTATCCCGGGCAGATGGTGTTTCACAGATGGATCGTGGAAAGATAATGATTTACATTTGGGACAAGGTTGGTATATCACTCTAGAAGGTTTCGATGGATTATTGGCGCCAGGCACGAAATACTCGAGCTAGTCTTTCACCCCTTCATTCTGAAGTAGAAGCGCTTATTTGGACAATGGAATGCATGAAGAATTTACGTCAGTATCATGTCACATTTGCAACAGATTGTTCTCAGTTGGTGAAGATGGTTTCAGAACCAGAAGAATGACCAGCTTCTGCATATTACTTAGAAGATATCAAGACTCTGAAAGGTTGTTTTCACTCCTCCGAGCTCCTCCATATACCAAGAACGATGAATTCAAGGGCGTATAGCCTTGCACGCAGTGCTAGGAAACAACAGACTTTTGTCGTCTATATGGATTCAGAACTACCAGATTGATTCGTAGAGTCGTCGTGAGTCTCTGTGTTTGCTGATGACAAGAAAAAAAAGGCAACACATCACATCCATGTGTGACACAAACTTATAGTCAAATAATTGCATGCATCTCCTTTTTATTGGGATGGGCCGGAAAATGAGTGTCAATGAATCAACGCTAGAGAACCTAATAATTGGCGCACGAGAGAACCTTTCATGATGATAATAGACTTAAAGTATGGCCCTATCTTGGGTAGACACACTTTTGCGGAATTATAGTATAAAGAACGAGCGACAAACCCCTGAAAGAATACGCGATAGCTATAATCGACATACATACAATTTATATCATATAACGAGTTAGATGATCATTATTTATTTGTATCTTTATATCGTACATCAGATAAATTTCATTAAAATCCAAGATTTATTCCCTGTTATCTCAATTTTATTTTTCCTGTAAAATTGCAACGATTTGAATGAAACTATCGTCTTTACAACGATTTTAAAATATGATTTGAATATAGAGGTCCAGTTGGCAATTACTAACGAGTGAATATGGGTCTTCAATAATTTTGGATAGGTAGTTTAGATAGACCAACTATTGTCTTCTTAACAATTTTCATTTGAACATAGAGGTCCAATTGGCAATTACTAACGAGTGAATATGGGTCTTCAATAACTTTGGCTAGGCAGTTTAGATATCTCAAGGTGCATGCATGTGTACGTTTAAAAAAATCAGAAGAATATGAATGTCTAATGTGGACACGAGGATCGGCTGAAGCTCAAATCCGGTAAGGTCAACAAATATGATAAATGGTCAAATACGGGTTAAGATAACCTATGTAAGATACGGAGCTCCGAGAATCTTGTTTAATAAAGTTGTACCTAGCGATGGCAAAGAGATAAAAGATGGTTTTGTGTTTGTGGCTGCACCTTGTGAGAAGGCTGCCTACGTACTCTCCTAAGAGAGATCAAACCATACGTAGTTCATCATATGATTTCTGGGATGATAGTTCATGTGGTCGTCGTCGGAGTGGGGTAGTCGGAAATAAACTCTTGGTTCGTCGTCGGGGATAGACTCTCAGTTCGTCGTCGAGGATAGACTTTTGATTCGTCGTCGGGAAAGATGCTCAGTTCGTCGGTGACAGAGTCGTCGGGGAAGATGCTCGGGTCGTCAGTGACGGAGTCGTCGGGGAAGATGTTTGGTTCGTCGGTGACGGAGTCATCGGGGAAGATGCTCGGGTCGTCGGTGATGGAGCTGTCGGGGAAGATGTTTGGTTCGTCATTGCCGGTTCGGCTATGACGGTGCCAGTTCGGCGTTGACGGTGACGGTGCGGTGTTGACGGTGTGGCGTTCGACGGTGACGGTGTGGCATTTGACGGTGTCGATTCGGCACGTTGGCGTGTCGTCGGCGGACGGATGGCTTTCTGGATTTTCCAGAGAGACTTTTCTCTGAAACTTTTCTTTGTTTCTCTCTCTTGTTTTCTGCATAAATGGAAAAAGTGAATGGATCCCCCTTCTCAAAGAGGTGAGCTCATATTTATAGACAAATATATGATGGTGACACTATTCATTTTGGGCTAGGCTTATTATTTATTCTTAATGGGCCAATGGTGATTTGGGAAGAGCTAAGTAGGGGGTTGTAAACCCACCACCAACAATATCCCTCCCCCTAGTTCGGTGAGGGAGTGATGCGAGTGAGTCGAATTTAGAAAAATAAAAGGAACTTAGCTCGGCGTAAATCAAAATTGGCCAGTCAGAATTTTCCTTCTCTTGAGAAAAATGTGGTTGGGATCGTCGAGTTTTGAAGAATTGAGACGAAGCTCGGCTCGGCGGGTCTTGGACGGATGAGATGAGGTTCAGCTCTTCGCTTCCTTGAATGATTATGAGGTTGGGCTCATCGCTTCCTTTCCTTTTTTATGGGCTCTAACTCGGGTGCGAGACTGATAGACTCCTCGGCTTCACTTTCGGTTCAGAGTTTTTTAGGCCCGTCACCGAAAGTGTTTATTCTTACATCGGAGAACGGGTCTGGCCCCGGTTTAACCCCTAAGGTAGGATCGGGAAACGTGAGCGAGGTGCGGCCCGTCTTAGCACCCAACCGACCACCGACCATCGGAGAACAGGTCTGTCCCGGTTTATCCCCTAAGGTAGGATCGAAAAAATTGAGCGAGGCGCGGCTCGGCTTAACACCAAACCGGTCACCGACCTATGCGGTTAAACCGGCCCAAGTTTCACTTTCGGGTCAAAGTTTTTTAGGCTCGTCACCAAAAGTTCATAGGCTTGTTAAGGCGTATGTCTGGCTTATCCCCCTTCAATGCTTGATGATATGGTGTAGATAGTTGGCTTCATCATTGTCGAGTCGGGATAGTTGACATCGTCGTTGTCTGGTCGGGACAGTCGGCTTCGTCGTTGTCGAGTCGGGATAGTTGACATCGGCGTTGTCTGGACGGGATAGTTGACACCATCGTTGTCGAGTCGGGATAGCTGACATCGTCGTTGTCGGGTCGGGATGATTGACATCGTCGTTGTCGCGAAAAATCAATGATGACAGGCTGAGGTGAGGTTCTCTGGAGTTGTTGTAGAAAATCATCATTTATTTAGATTGCTTCTTTCCTTCGAGAGTTGTTGGAGTAGACCATCATTTCATAGGATACTTTTTGTCTTTGGGGGTTGTTGTAATAGGTCATCACTTCCTAGGTTGCTTGTTGCTTTTAAGAGTTGTTGAAGTGGGTCCCTCTTGGAGTTTGTTGCTTGTTGCTTTGGAGAGTGTGTGAAGTGGGTCCCTCTTGTCCTTTGTTACTTGTTGCTTCTGGGAGTGGTTGAGAGAGTTGTTGTGAGTGGGTTGCTATCACATGTGTCATTTAATAAGCTCTCAGTCTGCCACTTTCTGGATGTTACTCTGTGACTATGGGTTGATAATGACGACGACGGCTGACTGTAAATTCTGTTTTTACCACCACTAAACTTCGTGCGTCTAAGAATTCTAACCCCCTCCTTCTAGCGCCAATTTTTGAATCCTAAATCCGGTAATGGGGTTTAGAAGACGATTATTAGGAGTTAAATGTGATTAGAAAGGGGTTGTGTGTCAGAGGGTTAGTTCGGCGATCATGATTGTACTTTAGCTTGCGTAGGTTTGCATTTACAATCGGTGATCGGCGCAGCCTATACTTCTAGGCGTCTGTTCCTTGCGTGCACCGACGGGTTATCCAGACATATGGGCCGTCACTTCGTTGTTGGGTTTCTTTGGGTGAATATATGTTCAACTCGCTAATGAGCCGAAGGCCC
>NW_013617437.1:0-9980 GCF_000695525.1 Brassica oleracea var. oleracea | reverse complement strand
TTGCTTCTTTCCTTCGAGAGTTGTTGGAGTAGACCATCATTTCATAGGATACTTTTTGTCTTTGGGGGTTGTTGTAATAGGTCATCACTTCCTAGGTTGCTTGTTGCTTTTAAGAGTTGTTGAAGTGGGTCCCTCTTGGAGTTTGTTGCTTGTTGCTTTGGAGAGTGAGTGAAGTGGGTCTCTCTTGTCCTTTATTGCTTGTTGCTTAGAAGAGTGGGTGAAGTGGGTTTCTCTTGTCCTTTGTTGCTTGTTGCTTTGGAGAGTGGGTGAAGTGGGTCCCTCTTATCTTTTGTTGCTTGTTGCTTTTGGGAGTGGTTGAGAGAGCTGTTGTAAGTGGGTTGCTATCACATGTGCCATTTAATAAGCTCTCAGTCTGCCACTTTCTAGATGTGACTATGGATTCGGTGGTCGTCGTCGAGGATGATAACGATGAGTTGATAATGACGACGACGGCTGACAGTGAATACTATTTTTACCACCGCTAAACTTCGTGCGTCTAAGAATTCTAGCCCCCTCCTTCTAGCGCCAATTGTTGAAGCCCAAATTCGGTAAGGTCAACAAATATGATAAATGGTCAAACGCGGGTTAAGATAACCCATGTAAGATACGGAGCTCCGAGAATCTTGTTTAATGAAGTTGTACCTAGCGATGGCAAAGAGATAAAAGGTGGTTTTGTGTTTGTGGATGCACCTTGTGAGAAGACTGCCTACGTACTCTCCTAAGAGAGATCAAGCCATACATAGTTCATCATATGATTTCTGGGATGATAGTTCATGTGGTCGTCGTCGGAGTGAAGTAGTCGGGAATAAACTCTTGGTTTGTCGTCGGGGATAGACTTTCAGTTCGTCGTCGGGATAGACTATTGATTCGTCGTCGGGGAAGATGCTCTGTTCGTTGGTGACAGAGTCGTCGGGGATGATGCTCGGGTCGTCGGTGACGGAGTCGTCGGGGAAGACGCTCGGGTCGTCGGTGACGGAGTCGTCGGGGAAGATATTCAGTTCGTCGGTGACGGAGTCGTCGGGGAAGATGCTCGGGTCGTCGGTGATGGAGTCGTCGGGGAAGATGTTCGGTTTGTTGTTGCCGGTTCGGCTATGACGGTGCCAGTTCGGCGTTGACGGTGCCAGTTCGGCGTTGACGGTGACGGTGCGGCGTTCGACGGTGACGGTATGGCGGTTGACGGTGTCGGTTCAGCACGTCGACGTTGGCTTGTCGTTGTCAGACGGATGACTTTCTGGATTTTCCAGAGAGACTTTTCTCTGAAATTTTTTAGAGACTTTTCTCTGAAATTTTTTCTTTGTTTCTCTCTCTTGTTTTCTGCATAAATGGAAAAGTGAATGGATCCCCCTCTTCTCAAAGAGGTGAGCTCATATTTATAGACAAATATATGATGGTGATACTATTCATCTTGAGCTAGGCTTATTATTTATTCTTAATAGGTCAATGGTGATTTGGGAAGAGGTAAGTGGGGGTTTGTAAACCCACCACCAACGGGATCTTTTCCTCTAGAATATATAATTTTAAGTAGTTTAAGCATTTTTCAAAAGAAAAGAAACCAATAAGTATATTGACAAAAAGTGCACACAGTAGGCTTGGTTTTGGAATTTAATTGTATGATATGAGATAAACGAGTTTCAATTTTGTTAGAAAAACTTATACAGAGGTAAAATATACCGGTTGAAACAAAAACCCTAGAAACCTTTTTTCTCCAAAACACTTACATCTTTGGTGAAACTTGAGATATTTACAATCTTTGAAGTATTTTATTCTTATAATCGTACTTTTTTTTTTGGCTATTTTCTGCTCTGTCATGTTTATCATCATTACACTTAAAATATGTGTAAAAAAATTCCATATATAGAGATTAGTGAGTAGTCTTCTTATAAGCTCATGGGTTAAATAGATTAGGGGAAAAAGTGGATAATAGAAGATGCTTAAGGTTAGATTAACATTTTTTCGTACCTATGAAATGAGTTTAACCCTAGATTAGACTTGATATCTCTTATTCTAGATATTAGCTGATTTCATACCCTTAAATTATTTCATGAAATGTCTGAATGGTGAACTATTATGTTTTGCTAATGAGAATTGATGTATTAAGAGCATTATGACTATTAAGACTTGTTTTGATTGCATGCTTAAGGGTAGTTGCCTATTAGAATTGATGTATTAATGCATGACTAGGCATAGGAGTTATTGTTACGACAGCAGACTAACTATAATTGTGTTCCTAGGTTAATTAAGCATGCTAGTTGATTGTGTTTAGCATTCTAAGTATGAAATCTATGATCCCTAATTGATTGCCTTATCCCATGAGTTTAGCTTTTAATTATTGATTATAATATGTTCATGTTTGAGTTTATTGTTTGAATTTGAGATCATTGTTCTAAAACCAACTTTTATCGTTTATTAAATAACATGTATTTTATTTGATTTAAACAATCTCGGGTTGTGCTTGCAGCAGAGTTGTTGAGGAACTGAAAAAATTTCATATTAAGTTTGGCGATGTTGTCATTCTATGATTACCTTGAAACATTAAGAATTGGTTGTTGTTCGAGGCTACGTCTTTTTTTTTTTGTTACTAACTTTATCTAATCTTGTTTCTTTGACAATGATAGGTGAGTGCACCTGAGAAACCGAGGATATACTGATCTAATTCCACAAGTCGACGACATAAGAGCATTGGAAAGATCAATTGCAGGCGGGTCTCGACCATAAACCATTTTAAATGGAGTACACTGAGTTGCTGTATGGAAAGAAGTGTTATACCACAACTCAGCCCATAACAAATACTTCGCCCACGTCTTTGGGTGTGAAGAAGCAAAGCAACGAAGGTACGTTTCAAGACACCTATTCAACACTTCCATCTGGCCATCTGATTGAGGGTGAAACGCAGTGCTAAATTGCAGACGAGTACCTGACGCCTTAAAGCAATCCTTCCAGAATCCACTTAAGAAAACGCAGTGCTAAATTGCAGACGAGTACCTGACGCCTTAAAGAAATCCTTCCAGAATCCACTTAAGAAAACTTTGTCACGATCAGAGATGATCGAACGAGGATACCCATGCAACCTCACCAACTCGTGAATGAACTTCTTAGCCACATCTGAAGCTGTAAACGGATGCTTCAGAGTCATAAAATGACTGTATTTACTCAACCTATCAACAACAACAAAGATCACATTCGCCCATCTTGAAGAAGGAAGACCTTCAATAAAGTCCATAGAAATGTTTTCCCAAATCTGATTTGGTATCTCTATGGGTTGTAGCAAGCCAGCAGGTAAGAGTGTGCTGTATTTATGAGTTTGACACACCTCACAAGATGCTACATACTCCTGAACGTGTTTCCTCATCTTAGGCCAATGAAAAGAGCACGAATGCGTTGTAATGTCTTCAACACGCCCGAATGGCCACCCAACAAACTGTCATGATACTCTCGTAAGATGATAGGGATATGGACAGATTTCTCCGGAATAACCACCCGTCCTTTATACAAAAGTCTCCCATTAACCACTGCATAACCAGCTTTCACCGTATCACCACAGCTCAGTTTTGCAATCAACTCCTGAATGGTTTCGCTTTTGTCTATCTCCGAGTATATGTCTCTAACGTTCAAGGACGAAGGTACTGTTAGAGCAAAGCAGCGAGACTGAACTTCCACTGCAGCATATTGCACTATGCGTGACAAACCATCCGCCACTTTATTCTCGGTGCCTACTTTGTACTCGATGTCGAAATCATAGCCCATGATTTGAGTCAACCAACGTTGATAGTCCAAAGTTACTTCTCTCTGCTCTAGTAAGTACTTAAGACTCTGTTGATCAGTCCTCACCACAAATCTTCTGCCAAGTAAATAGTGTCTCCACTTCTGAATTGAGAGGACTATTGCCATTAACTCTCTCTCATATATGGGCTTAAGCTGCTCCTTGTCAGTCAAAGCGTGAATGAAATAAGCTATAGGATGTTTTCCTTGCATCAAAACTGCACATAGGCCATAACCTGAAGCATCAGATTCCACAATGAACATCTGATTGAAGTCCGGAAGTGCCAAGACTGGTGTAGTAGTCATTGCTATCTTCAATCTTTCAAAAGTAGTTTGAGCTACTTGCGACCAAATAAATTGCTCCTGCTTCAACAGTTCCGTTAAAGGCCTTGCAAGCATCCCATAGCTCTGCACAAACCGCCTATAGTATCCAGTCAAGCCGAGAAACCCTCTCACATCCTTCACAGTTCTCGGTACTGGCCATTTGACAAATGATTCTATCTTCTTTGGGTCTGTGGAAACGCCCTTTGTAGAAATAATATGGCCCAAGTACTCCACTTGTTGTTGATCAAACGCACATTTCTTTATGTTAGCAAAGAGTTTATGTTCCTCAAAGACACGGAAAACCGCTTCCACATGCTCCAAATGTTCCTCCATAGATGAACTAAAAATCAGTATATCATCAAAAAATACCAGCACAAATCTTCTCAAAAATTTCTGAAACATTTCGTTCATGAGAGATTGGAAGGTACTTGGCGCATTCATCAAGCCAAAAGGCATTACTAAGATTTCATAATAGCCTTCATGAGTTCTGAATGCTGTCTTCTCCACATCTTCTTCCTTCATACGGATTTGGTGATAACCAGGTCGTAAGTCCAATTTCGTGAAGTATTTAGCTCCATTGGGTTCATCAAGTAACTGATCAATATGGGAATAGGATATTTATGAGGGATTGTTGCTCTGTTCAACATCCTATAATCCACACAGAACCGCCACGTCTTATCTTTCTTCTTCACCAACGGTACTGGACTTGAGTAAGGACTGTGGCTTGGCCTGATGATACCCGTTGCTAACATCTCCACTACGCTCTTTTCCATAATCTCTTTGTGGACCTGCGGATAATGGTAGGGTCTTACACTGACTGGTCCAAGCCCCGGATACAATGTAATCCCATGTTCACGACCTCTCACAGGAGGAAGTTCTGTCGGTTCTTGAAAAATGTGATCAAAATTCTCCAACAATGTCTTCATCTCCATCGGAACGTCATCAACTGCCTGAGCCATTTTCAAGGACCGTAATTGTACGTGTAAAGAAGGATCCCCCAACAATGTGACTTGTCTTCCTTGATACCAAAAGATATACTCATGCTTCTCCCAATCAATTTGACACTTCCCCAACGTCCTCAACCATTGCATGCCAAGAATGACATCAAGGTTTCCCAGCTCCAGCACAATAGAATCTGTAGTGAAGGACATGTCTTGAAGGGTAACCTGCACGTTTCTACACACCCCTGTCCTATTAACAGATACTCCAGTGCCCAACAAAACCCCCAAACCTCTCGCTTCTTCAATGCTCAGCTTCAAATATCCCACCATAGCTGGTGAAATGAAGTTATGAGTCGCACCACTATCCAACATTACCACCATTGTGTGCTTCTTAATCGTCCCTCTAAGCTTCGTCGTCGGAGAAGAGATCCCATAGAAGGACTGTAAAGTAATCGTCCTCAACTGTGGTTCCCAGACAATATCATCTTCATCAATCTCCATCTCTTCAGCCCCAATTAATTCCATTTGCACTCCGTTAACCACCGTCAAGACTCGCAAAGTAGCATTTGGACAGACATGTTGGTTATTCCATTTTGAGTCACAAGTAAAGCAAAGCCCCAGTCTCTTTTTTTCAGCAATTTTTGCCTCTGTCAGTCGAAGTGTTGGTCTTGCATTTGTAGGTTGCTTTTGTTGCTGAGTATTCCCCTAAACCGCTGGTTTTTGCTTCCAACTGCTATTAGGATGAAAACTTGAATACACTTGTGTCACAGTACCAGAACCTCCCGGAGTTGTCTTGTTGCGTTGTTGCATCTCCTTCTGAACCACACTAAACAAGGAACTAGACTCCATCTGATACGCAGTCGATATCATATCAGGCAAATCCACTGGTTTTCACAACGTAACCACTTCTCTCATCTCAGGAGTCAGACCGTTCATGAAAATTCCCTCCTTCTGTGTATCTGATAATCCTGCCACTTGAGTCAAAAGATCTTCAAACTTGTGTATATACTCCGCAATATTACCAGTCTGTTGAACGTTGAAGAATGGTTGACTAGGATCACGCAACTTCACTTTACTGAACCTCGCAATCAACCGCTGCTTAAAATCCATCCAATTCCGGAAAGGTTGTCGTAAGATCTCACTGTTGAACCAGCTTAACACATCTCCACTCAAGCTGATTGAGACCAACTCGATCTTCATCGCTTCACTATATCCTCCGATCCTGAAATATCTTTCAACTAAAGCAATCCAACCATATGAATCATCACCGTTGAATAACGGTAGTTCGATTCGACGAATCAAACCATCGCGATCGTCAATCAGTGGAGGTCTATCTCTCACCGCATCAGACCTAAAGCTACGGCCAGGTTCCAGATCGGAATCTCGTACCTGATTTTGACCGTTCGTCAGACTCCGATTCAGATCATCGATCCCCGTCGGATTCGCGTTCTTCGTCAAAAGATTTAACAGCTCCGTGAACTTCTCCTCCATACTCGTCATCGACGCACTTAGCTGCACCGCCGTTTCTTGCTGCTCCGCGTAATTCTCCGCGACAGTTTGCGAAAGCGATTCTAACGTCGTCGCTCTCGTCATCGTTGCGATTGTTCGATCCAGAAAGCTCGCTCGCACCAATTTGATATGAACAAAGATGTATTGTATACAAGATCCGCCCAACCGCCCACTCTTAGTCTCTACACTCCAGAGCACTAAGCCAATTCTTGAATCTCACACACGAGATACAAGCCACAATGATTCCTAACAGAATGAATTGAATGAACAAACTAACGAGCCTTTTATATCTAAGACTCGTGTACAATATCTATTCTTATTATAAAAGCTAACAACTTGCCAGCTCATCACTTTACTTCTCTCCTTTCTTCCTGTTCCCTTCCTTCTTGCGTGAAACGTAAGCCCTCATTGGCATATCAGTTTCACAAAGGAAAGTTTACTTAGTACATTCTATGGAGGTTTTCTCCTGAAGTTCAGATAAAGTGCTCGATACAGCTAGTAATGATCCTGTGACATTAAGAACAAGACGGGCTGCAGCTTGTTGAGAACTTAACTTTGAGTGATATACTTATGGCGAAGACTATGATTACTCAGACAGTAGCTCAAGATTACCAAGCTACAAAAGATTTCAAAGTGCTAAGAGGACAGATGTACCAACTGATTCAAGGTCACCAGAAACAAGTTCACTTTCTTGGTGAGTATGTTCAACTCAGGAGGAAACTGACCAGAATGTTTAGGAAGAGTTGAAATATATAGAAGGGCAAGGGAATTACTGAACCAACCTCAATTTCTCATATAAAACAAAAATTCTGAGAGCTACCAAGGACAGTACATGATGCAGGGAAACTTCCAAAGAAAGTTTTAGTACACTAATCAAGAAAACTATCAGTAGAAACCTTCTTACAACAATCAGCTAGGAGGCTTCAAGCCGAAGTCGTACAACAACCCTCCACCTAGTTTATACTCCAATCAAGGCCAATGAAGCTTTTCCAACAGTGGGGATGTTAAACTCGATGATGCCCAAAATTACAATTGAAGCTCCATTCAAACCAGTGGGGAGTTCTTGAAGACAGTTTGCTAGCCTTTAACTCAATTATAGTAAATCTTAAGATGAATCGATAAACGGCTAAACTACGACGAAACATATTTTTGTAACTTAATGACAAATTTATAAAAATCCGTCATTTTTGACGTGCGTTTAACGATTTCTCGTAGATGTCTATTGACGATGAATTATCGATAATCGTTAAGCATATGTTTTTTTGGTAGTGTTAGCATTAACCTGGTTTATTTTTATTTTTTCAACTACTTTGTAAGTATTTTAGAATAAATTTTGTGTATTAATTAATTAAAATATAATAAACTTGATTCTTTGTAACTTAATGACAAATTTATAAAAATCCGTCATTTCTCGTAGATGTCTATTGACGATGAATTATCGATAATCGTTAAGCATATGTTTTTTTGGTATTGTTAGCATTAACCTGGTTTATTTTTATTTTTTCAACTACTTTGTAAGTATTTTAGAATAAATTTTGTGTATTAATTAATTAAAATATAATAAACTTGGAATCAACCAGTATCATGACTTCGTACATGAACTAAAGTTAACTTTTATAAGTCAACGAACTAAAGTTTTATTCGACTCGTGTTTTAAGCTACTCTGGTAGATAAGGTCTCCGACTGATCATTTAGAAATATGGTGATATGACTTGAAACTGGAATCAGAAAACTACTTTGGTGATATTTATAAATAAATTTTACTTTTTATCTTTCCAAGAAGTCGGCACAAAAGTTTCATAACGAGCGCCATCCATTTTCCTAAGAATATTAAAATTGACATGAATACTTCAAAGTTATTTTTTCCTTACACGAATCATTGTAACTTGTAAGTTGATAATTTGAATATTTTGTGGTCTCGACTTTGTCGGCCAACTGTTTCACGTGTCTTGTTCGGATGAACTATATCATATTCTAAAATTTGTATATAATATGAACCTTCCACGTATATTATACTACCTAGTCAAATAAACATTACTCCAAATAAAGTTAAAAAAAAATTCGGTTGGTCAATTACTTTACCATGTATTGGCATTGCCAAAACTACTTCATATATTGCTTTACTGATATCGCCATATCTATTTCTGGTAAATATACTCTGGCGTGAGATTGATATATACAACACCAGATTTATCTTCTCCAATTGTGACTTCGATTCAGAAGTTAATTAATGCTCTTATCATCTTATCTTGTCTTCAAAATCAACACAATCACGTTTCAATAACAAAAAATAAACCACCACAATATGTAGTTAGTAAAAGTATACTAATATAAGGTAAGAGATATCACAGTTAGGGCATGACTATGGTTGTGATTGCGGGAGTTTGCGGATACGGGTGATTGCGGTTTTAAACAGTTTTAATCGATTTGTACGACTGGTACTGTATTTAGAAATTGGTGTCTTTACGGGACACTTATGACTGGTTAACCACCAAATACAACAACAGTTAAATAATAAATTAACAATATTTATATTTTTATAATTATAAAAATATTAAACATCATAATATTATAATAAATATAAAAATTATATTTATAAAATTATATTTTAAATTTTCTAAAAATTATAGAAAATATTTTTATTTTAAAAATTTACAATATAAATTAAAATATAATAGATATATTTTAGTATTTATATTATTTCAATTTTAAATTTTATTTTTATTTTTGTATTTATATTGTTTGTTTAAAAAAAAACAAAAAACAAAAAAAATTTCTTTCCGCAACCGCAAACTCTAGCTAAACCAGCTTTTGAATTTAAGAGGTTTAGAGCGGTTTGAACCAGTTTAGAACGGTTTGAATGATTATTGCAAAATGCCAAAAATAACTATCAACCGCAAAAGCTGTGTTTGCGGATGGTATAAGAGAAACTAATCATACCCTTTGTACTAGGTATTTCGTACTGTATAAGTTGTAGTCAGCGTCAAAATGATAAACCCAAAAACATTTCATACCGGCTGAGATTTTTTATCATGGTATCAGAGCATTAACCTAAAATTTTAGGCTTTTCTAACCTCTATTCATGATTTGCTTCATTTTTCTCCTTGTTCTGATTTTCTAACGATCAACTTCGCAAAGCAACACAGAAACATGAAAAAACAACGAAACTATCGATGCCTCGGGAAATCTAATTGTCACTCCTAGATCGGAGATCTCTCGTCGCAGAATCAATCCCTATGTCCTTTTTTCCCGGTGATAACCCAGGATCTGTCATTTTTTCAACCACAGCTTCGAGATCCAAACTATGATGAATGGGCTTTGAATCGTTGGCTTGTTTTTTGAGCACGCAAGAAGTTTGATTTCATGGATGGGAGCATTCTTAGTCCATACGAGGACTCTGCACACTACAGGAAATGTGGGTATTAATAGCGTCGTAGCATAGCGTTT
>NW_013617436.1:140536-149446 GCF_000695525.1 Brassica oleracea var. oleracea | reverse complement strand
TGGACAGAAGAAGCTGCTGGGTTTCACAAAAGAGTGAAAAGGATACATGATCATGTGGAGATTGTGGTTCCATGCGCTACGCTTGGACGACCAGAAACCCTATTTATGTTATTTATAAGCCATTGTTGACGGCTACGCTATCTAAGCTTTCTTTAATTCATTGTTCTTAGTTAGGAGAGAAAGGAGGAACTCCTTCAGAGTCTTCTTGGAACTCCATTGTCTTTGGTTTTTATATCTATTGCAATTTCATCTATTCTATCCATGATTTCTGTGACAAATTTCATGTCTGAATAGATCCACCTGTTAGGTTTAGGGTTCAGATAGGTGATGAGGGATTAGCCCAAAATATAGAACTGCTAAGTTGTGATATTCATCATAGGATTGTTCTTACTGCTTGTGTTCTAGAGTCATGAACTAGAACCCTGATCTTAGAATCATTAGGCACAATGCCATCGCTTGGTCTTTTTTCTGAACTGGATTCCATTGTGTTAGAATTGCTAGAAACATACGAGAGTTGATTTAGGAACCTTAGTGAACACATATTCAACCCGATCGTAAAGCTTCCTAGAAGCGATATCGATCGATGATCCAATAGATTAATCGATCGATATTGGGAAAGGTGTATCGATCGATATTCCTATAGAATAATCGATCGACACTTTCTACAGATCAACATTCGAGAGCTTAGATCTTAGATCTTAGATCTAGTGATAGATAATCTAGACATGCGAGAGCCGGTAGATTATTGTTATTGTTTGAGTTCTATAATATCTTGCAAGCAACAATTAGCCTCTATATCATTATAATCCTGATTATCTGAATATAAACCCTAGATCTAGCAAACCATCCTTCCATCAAACAAATCCTTGCCAAGCTGAAAAATTGTCTTGTTCAACTTGTTTACTGTTTACTGTTTTGCTCTCTATATTTACTACTTTATAAACTATTAGTCTAGCTTAATCGTATAACTATTAGATCTTTTGTGTGCCCTAGCTCCCTGTGGATTCGACACCTAAGTACTACAACTCGACCTCTTATTTGAGAGAGTATAAATCACTCTTTAGGGTAATTTGAGTGATATCAGGCAAA
Source organism: Brassica oleracea var. oleracea (assembly GCF_000695525.1). Classification (NCBI taxonomy): domain Eukaryota; kingdom Viridiplantae; phylum Streptophyta; class Magnoliopsida; order Brassicales; family Brassicaceae; genus Brassica; species Brassica oleracea. Next base: position 148,357 of record NW_013617436.1, on the reverse strand, counting down.
AAACGAATTGACTTCATTTACGGAGGCTCCAAGTTCTGCAATTAAGTCAACTCGTTCAAAGCGTACCAACGAAGAGCCGAAAACAGCGTAGGAATAAGAGAACCCCTATCAGGTCCCGATTATGAAATCACCTTCGACGAAAACAAGACCGCAATTCTCGATAAACCACACGACGATGCTCTCGTAATACGACTCGACGTCATCGGCTACGAACTATCTTGAGTAATGATCGACACCGGAAGCTCGGCCAATGTCCTCTTCTACGACGCGTTCAAAAGAATGGGATTCACCAAAGCACTCCTAAAACAAGATCGAACACCCCTCATCGGATTCGCAGGAGAGACCACCTATTCCCTCGGGTCAATCGAACTCGCAGTAACCACCGGAGAAATTAGGAAAATCGTAGAATTCATCGTGATAGACCGTCCAGCCCCGTTCAACGCATTCCTCGGAAGGCCTTGGCTATATAGCATGAAGGCAGTTCCTTCAACATATCACCAATGCCTGAAATTCCCAACCCCGAAAGGAGTCGAGAGTATCAGAGGAAGTCAGAAGAGCTCCAGAACATGCTACCTCGCAAGCTTCAAAGACATCGAGCAACACCCCTAGCCGAGCAGCCAAAACCAACAACAATCGTACTCATGTACATGAACCACCGACCAACAGACCCTGTTTCAGGGAGAATAATCAAACTACGTCATGACTTGATCCCTCGTTGAGGGTACGTAGGCAACTCACGACACGAGTCCAGTCACCCTCCAGCAACGAAAGCTCAAAGTAAGCGTACCACAGCGCCCGAAAAACAACGACGCGACAGTACTAAAATTGTCTTCTATTCATAAATCTGTAATAAAACAAAACCCAAAATCTGAATAAATACAGTTCTTAGAAATCGTAGCTCGAGCATATCAGACTCCCTATATCTACAAATCGGAAAACCATTACAGTTGACCAAAAACCAAGACCTTGATCAAGTCTTCGGTTGCGGCCAACTCCGCCAACAAGCGCGACAAAGTTAGATAACAAAATCTTTTGTTACACCAAAACAGTCGATAAAAATATCTACGGCAGATCGACTCACAGCCCCAAAAGATCGGCCTCGCATAAACTCAAAAATAACAGCAAAACAAATCGGGACTCATGATCCACTCTTTATTAATAAATAATAAATAAAACAACAAAAGCGAAAAGGGAAAATAGAAACAAAAAACCCCTAAAGCTACTCTTCGATGCCGAATTCGCCATCCTCGAACTGACCACCCGAGCACTTCGTCACGTCATCCGCACCATTCGCCGCAGAAGGGTCCCTAGCAAAGAAATCTTCTGGTAGATCCTCCAAAATTTGAGGCAAATCGAGCTTCCCAACGAAAAAATCTGAAACTGCCATCACATCGAGCTCGGACCCAAGCTCGATCCCCTTCGTTCGAAGTCTCAGCAGCGGCCAGCTGAGCAGCATTTTCATGCTCCCGATCTTGAGTCATCTTCAAACCGAGCTTTAGCTCTGGAACGACCTTCTTTATCTCGTAAAGCTCGTCAGAGCGCGGGACATCTTACAGGCGCTTTTCCAAAGTCGCCGCGAACTCGTTGTTAGCCTCCATAGCCTGGAATGTAGCAAATCAGCACAGACAAAACAAACCAAAGATTCAACAAGGATCGAGTATCAAAAATAACGACCTTAGCATGAGCCACAACCATTTTTACATAAGCCTCACGTTCCGTCATATTTCGCAAAGAAGGAAGCGGACATTCAGCAGGTTTGAAGTGCCTCACCAAGAGAGCAACACTGTCCGGATCTTCCGTAATAGGGAAATCCTTAGAGTGTGGGAACTGCCAATGAAACGGTTTAGCAACAGCCGCTTTGCCTGAAACACCGAGACGATGGTCCGAGCCATTAGTCTTTGCCTTCTTCGGGGGGCGGTCACGCCCCTCCAAACCTGTTGGGCTACTCGACTTAACACGAGCAACAGACTTTTCACCTTCTAGGTCCTTGGCCTCTTGGGTTGAACCCCGTGGAAATCGGGTCTCCTCACGAAGTACTTCTGTGAGCGCTTCGCTCACATCTCCGGATCGAATGTGTTCCACATTAGCAATACCAGTTCGAGTTTGCACCCTATCGGAATCGCGGGGGATTAATCTTCTCGAGGCCATGTTCCGTTGACAAGCAAAAAACATAGTTAGAACGACACATTATGGTAAATCCCAGAACAAATCAAAGCTTTATAAGGATCAAGGCCCCGCCGTATCTCAACGACCCAAACAAAGAAAATCTCGAAGGTTAAAAAAAAAACAAAGATACTCCGAAACTTTATGCTTATCCGTTAAGAATATCCAAGATACCACGATCAAAGATCGCGAAAAACAAAAGACGTTAAAAAAAAAAAAATTAACTAGAAGCGTAATCATCGGGAAGAGACGACCCCCCGATCTGATCCGCCGAATCATCCGAGACTTGAGGAAGATCGAGCTCAGAGATCGACCAATCCGACACGGCGATTGAAGCGACGAGATCCTCACAATCTCCTTCCATCTCCTTCAAACGAGCAAGCTCCGCGTCCACAGTCAGGCCCCCATTCTTGAGCTTGTTCAGAAGATCGATGTTGGCGACCACTTCTTGCAGCTGGATCTCAGCGGACACTTCCTTCTTCTTGCTCGTCCATTTATCCTTCAAGGACTCAAGGATCTCCCGGCACCGGGTCGCAATAGCACGACGAGCAATACGGGAAGCGCGACGAATGTCCCAATCTCTCTCGACCTCGAACGCCGCGATTCTTGCCTTTTGATCAATCATCTGGGTCGTAAGAGGCTCGTTCTCCAGGTGAATTCTCCTGCAATCTTCAGTCAGAGCCTCAATCTTTTCAGCATCCTTCATCCCTTCTCGCTTGGTGGCTTCGAGCTCCTTCGAAAGCCTCTTAATCTCGGAACCAATTCTCTCGATCTCTTTGTCGTTCCGAGAAGCCACGACGTGATCTTCCATCACCACAACATATTCGTTAAAAGCTTCCATCACCTGAGAAGAAGTCAAAATAAGTGAGAGAATACCTCGAAGCAAGTTTTCAACAAAAATAAAGCAAGGGACGTACCTTAGAGCTCGCCACCGCGACCTTGGCGTACGCTTCCTTCTCGGCTGAGGAATCAAGAGATGGGATACGGAAACCCGCAGACCTCATACGACCAGCGAGGGAAATGAGGTCACTTTGGGCCGCAAAAAAATAACCATCCCTCTCAGGAACAAACCTAGGACGAGACGAACTGGGCAAGGCACCCTCCGACGACCGGCTTCGTTTGCGAGTCGCCGCAACAGCCAGGACTCAATGAGACAGGAGGCCGCTTCTCTCCCAAAGCATCTTCATCGTCAGAGTCGTGAATCGAGGGGAGATTTTCAAGAAGATCAGCCCCTCGATGCAGACCCGGAAGTGCGGAACGACGATCTCCTCACAAGCTGTCTAGTTAATCGATCTGAAGACTGGGTCTGAACAGAAGGAGTCGCTATGACTTCCTGGGAGTTTTCGGTCTCGTCCTCAGAACCCCCAACCAAAGGAGCCCTGTCGGTCCCCTCCGGCATAGCAAAAGCAGCTCGAATACGAGCTTGGTCAAACGTTGACCAGTTCGAACTATCTCTCCGAAGAATCCCGATCAGACCACGAATCTCATCTGACATCGAGGAGATTACAGAAGGAGCTGAATCAATCGAAGAAAAACGATAAGTTGAGTCACTAATTCCTCGAAGAGAAGAATCGACACATGGATAAAAGAAAACTAACCGATATTCTCGGCCGAACGCCGAGCAAGCCGAGAGAAGTCGAATTCACCCATAGACGCTCGATCCATCTTGAAAACAAAAAACTGTTCGCGCCACTTCTCGTCGCGATAAGGAATGTCTTCGATGACATGACGACCCGGCCGTGGAGACATGAGGAAGGTACCAGAGTTCTGCTGGTTCCGCTTCACCAGAACGAGCTGTCGAAACTCACTAACGCCAAAAGAAGACCTTCGTCCTTAGCCCTAACCAAGAAGGCGATAAGATACCTATGAAAGTTTGGGAGGATCTGAGTAAGCGATAACCCAAGCTCCGCCAGAATCTCAAGTATTGGCTCTTGAATCGAGAAGATGAGACCACAAGAGTGAAAGAAAGAAAGAAAGATAGGCTCCGTAGTAGCCTTCTCGCACGGTTTCGGGAGTCTCATGCATACCAGGCAAATCAGGAACGACGGCGCGATCGATCCCGTACGCCTTATAAAGGTCCTCGAGATCATCGGCTTTAGTAGTTGGACGAGGGAAATTGAACGACGAAGACATGTCGAGCTCAACGAATAGAGAATTTCAGAGAAAAGGAAAGAGACGAGAAAGAAGGAAACGAAATTGAGGCAAAAAAGAAGATCCTCTACGTATATATAAGCCACCTTAATGGCTCCATCATCGCTTTCAAGAAATACAATGATGACCTAGTCTACACCCTAGCGACAGCTAAGATAGCTGTTACCGATTAAAATAATAATAAAAAAAATGCGCCAACAAACGGCTTTCTCAAAAGCCATCATTAAATCAAATCCGAGGGATATCGGTTTACCAAGCGACGAGACACGGGTTAAATGATAACCGCCTCTTTTCTTTTCGATCAAATCAAAAGAGGCCGGGGGACAAATGTTGGACCCAATTTTGGGTAATACCTTAACGGGCCGCGATCAAAGACATGGGCCCTAGGGAGCCAAAGCCCATAGCAAATGGTCGAGTTCGAAGGAGAGTCGTCGAGGTCGTCGGAGATCGCAGAACAAGAGACGAGGATCTCGGAGCCGTTACGAACATCACGAGATCGACTTACTATAAAGGAAGAAGAAGGGACACGACCTGAGAGACATTGAAAACCCTAGAGAGAGCTACACACATACATCGACCTTGTTTTCTCTGGTTCTTAGATCCTATTCTTTACCGATCTCACTTGTGTAATTCGATCTAGTTCAACTTATTGTATTCAACCTTATTCATCAATAAAGTCCATTTTTGCCTACCGGAAACTGTTAACATCGTTGTGTTCTAAAGATATTGTTGCCTACATCTTTTGTCTTCCCTAGATCAAACTCCCGATCACTATCAAATACTTAGTGTAGATTTTAGGTTCTACAGGATGCGAGACTTCAGACGTTGATGACGGAGTTTGATAGGTTGAAGATGGATGATAACGATACGGTCGATGACTTCGCGGGGAAGATATAGGGCCTATCATCTAAAGCAACCTCTTTGGGAGAAAATATAGAAGAATCCAAGATGGTCAAGAAGTTCTTGAAGGGTCTTCCAAGCCACAAGTACATCCAGATCGTAGCATCGCTTGAGCAAGTCCTAGACCTCAACTCTATGGGTTTCGAGGACATAGTTGGAAGGCTTATGGCGTACGAGGAGCGTATAGGAGAAGAAACTGAGAAAGAAGACCAAGGGAAGCTGATGTTTTCGAACAATGAAGAGCATAGTCAGAGGGGCTATGACAATTCCCGTGGTAGAGGAAGAGGACGGAACGGTAGAGGCAGAGGTCGAGGTAGGTCACACAACCAAAACCGTGCGTCAAACACCAAAGATAACAACTCGAAGAAAAATCGTTCAAAGCTGATATGTTGGAGATGTGAAAAGCCTGGTCACTACGCAACTGTCTGTCCCGAGAAGATAGAGAAGAATCAAGAAACCAACCTAAACGAGATAGAAGAGGCCGATGCACTCTATGTACACGAGGTGGTGTTTTTGAACGAAGATAAGGTGATTCTAAGGAATCTTGATATCGACAAAGGCAATGCAAGTGTCTGGTATTTGGATAATGGAGCGAGCAATCACATGATGGGGAACAAGGAGTTCTTTTCGAGTTTGAATCTCAACACCAAAGGGAAGGTGAAGTTTGGTGATGGATCATGTGTTAACATTTTAGGAAGGGGTGTGGTTACCTTTGTGTGCAAAAATTGGAGAGAAGAAGGCACTCAAAGACATATACTACATACCCGACCTGAAGCACAATATATTGAGTCTTGGGCAAGCAACAGAAAACATATGTGAGGTTAGCATGAAAGATGTCTACTTAACGCTCACAGATTCGAATGGAAGGTTGCTAGTTCGTGTGACAAGATCTTCAAACCGTCTCTACAAGACCCTTATGGAGATAAGCTACCCGGAATGTTTGCATGTCAAGGACGAAGATGCTACATGGAGCTGACATGCTCGACTAGGACATATAAGCTATGGAGTGATGAACAACATGGTAAGGAAGGAGATGGTCGAAGGAATGTCGTGTGTAACACACAAAGAAAGCGTGTGTGACGCATGTCTCGCAGGGAAGTAGATCAGACAGTCATTCCCGACCAAAGCCATGTTTCGTGCGACAAAGCCCTTAGAGTTATTGCATGGAGATTTGTGTGGTCCAATCACACCACCAACGCCTGCAAATAATAAGTATGTCTTTGTCTTGATCGATGACTTCTCTAGGTATATGTGGGTTATGCTATTCAAGGAGAAGAGTGAGGTATTCGATCGATTCAAAAGGTTCAAAGAGAGTGTAAAGAAGCAGACCGGGTCAACCATCAAAACCTTTCGCACCGATAGAGGAGGAGAGTTTACCTCAGATGAGTTCAATCTATTCTGTGAGAAGAATGGAGTTAAAAGGCACCTAACCGCGCCTTACACACCTCAACAAAACAGTGTTGTGGAGAGGAGAAACCGAACCTTGATGGGAATGACAAGAACTATGCTGAAGGCAATGAAGATGCCAAACTACTTGTGGGGTGAAGCTGTACGACATTCAACTTACCTCATCAACAGAGTTCCTACAAAAGCCTTGAAGAATCAGACGCCATACGAGTGCCTTACATCAAGGAAACCAAATATCAAGCACTTGAGGATATGCGGTTGTGTAGCTCATGCGAAAATCACTGGTCCTTATCTGAAGAAGTTGGATGAGAGATCAAAGAGTATGGTCAATCTTGGGACTGAGCCGGGTTCCAAAGCCTATAGACTCTATGATCCAAACACAGGGAAGGTGATGGTGAGTAGAGATGTGATTTTGGATGAGAAGAAAGCTTGGGACTGGGCGTTTACAACTAACCAAGGTGATTGTGAACCGAGCATGCTTAAGCTTCCACATGAGGGTGATATAGAAGAAGGTAATGATCAAGGTGAGGATCATGGACAGGAAGCTTTAAACCAAGATGAGGAAGAAGAAGAAGATGCGGATCACAATACAAACCAAGACGGTGGAGGTCAACCGTTGGTGACTAGACAAGGCAAAACCATAACAAAACCAAGATATCTCGATGACTATGTGTTACTTACAGATCAAGAAAGTGCAATGCTGTTGCTCATAGTGGATGGCGAGTCAGAGAACTATTTTGCAGCTGAACATGTACGAGAATGGGTTGAAGCGATGGTGGCCGAGTTGGAGTCTATCACAAGAAACAAGACATGGGAGCTTGTAGATAGACCGGCTGGAGTGAAACCTATAGGGTTGAAGTGGATCTACAAGATCAAGAGAAAGGCGGATGGTACAGTGAGCAAGTATAAGGCGAGACTTGTGGCAAAAGGCTATGTACAAAGAGAAGGAATAGATACATCATATGGACGTAAAGACCGCTTTCTTGAATGGAGATCTAAAGGAGTTAGTGTATGTAACTCAACCCGAAGGTTTGAGAAGAAAGGAGAAGAAGATCGAGTGTATGTGTTACACAAGGCTTTGTATGGGTTACACCAGGCACCCAGGGCATGGAATGTAAAACTCGATCAGGTTCTCAAGGAGATGAGATTTGAGGAGTGCACGAAGGAACCATCAGTGTACCGCAAGACTGAAGGAGGAGA
>NW_013617436.1:117527-140414 GCF_000695525.1 Brassica oleracea var. oleracea | reverse complement strand
AATCAGAATAAAACAAGAGAGGTATGCTCAAGGAATCCTGCGTGACACAAAGATGGAAGCGTGTAACGCAACTCAAATTCTAATGGAGGCGAATTTGAAGATCTCAAAAGCTGAAGACGAACGAGAGATAGGTGCTACAGAGTTCAGAAGAATCAAAGGATGTTTGAGGTATCTGCTTCACACAAGATCCGACCTGTGTTACGCAGTAGGTGTTCTTAGCAGATACATGCACAATCCGAGAGACTCTTACGGACAAGCCATCAAACACATACTCCGGTATGTGAAAGGAACAACAAACTACGGTATGTTCTTCAAGATAGATTGGTCAAGGAGTGTCGTTGGTTATAGTGACAGCAGTCACAACATTGATCTCGATGACGGGAGGAGCACGTCAGGTGATAGACCATGGATTTGACCCACTTTCACCCATGGTTTATAGGTGTTTTTACTACTAGTTATTATATTATAGAGTCTATTTATTATATTTATAAGATCAGAAGTGATTTGGAGATAAGTGATGATTTTAGAGCATTTTGGAGATATTTGGAGCAAGCACCCGAGATGACCACCATCGGTCGATATTGAGGAAAAAATATCAATCTATGTTCACATCAGAACATCGATCGACAGCGAAGCGCGCAGAAAGCCCGTTTGGTCACAGCCGACTTGAAGCCCAAGTCTTCACCAATTTACAAGATTACCCCTGACGAGTTTTAACCTAATTATATAAGTTTTGCCACCATGTTAGAGGAAAAATGTGCTTTCTTGTTTTTCTAGTTTTTACTATTATCAGCAAAAGGTTTTTAGGATTTTGATAGATTGGAGAGAAGATCCAAAGATATATTTGTGATTGGAACTCCATTTATATATATTTACTATTCTAATGAAGTTTTCTTACCTAATTGATGTTATGAATTGCTTGGCCATGTCTGAGTAGTTCCATTGTTAGATTTTAGGGTTTAAATAGGTTATGAGGGATTGGCCTTAACAATAGATTGCTGAGTTGTGATAATAATCATTAGGATTGTCATTAATGCCTGATTCTAGATTAGCTACCTAGAACTTGCCCTAGGATTGTTAGATAAAAGCGATAGCTTCATTCTCATCCTAAAACCATTCTAATTGAGCTAAGATTCTTGCTAAGAGTAAGGCAAGAGCTGATCTAGTGAGCTTAGTGAGCATCATTCAACCCGCGCATAAAGCTTAACTAGAAGCCCAAGCTTAACAATCATGTGGGTTTTAGAAGTTGGAGTTTGATCGATCCTTGAAGGATCTGGTGGCTTGGGCTCGACATATATAGCCCCTGGTACATTTCCATTGCTTTCGAAAATATGGAGTTATGGCCCATTTCCCTAAACCAGTCAAACTAGTTCTGCAATTGCCTAATTTGGAGTCTCGCCGGTTCAATCTTAGTCAAACCAAACAACGGCGACCAGGAGAGGTTTATAATCATCTGAGAAGTATATCCAATGATCCAGGAGGAGTAGAAGATTTCTTACAATGCACCAAAGCCCACATGATCAGGAGGATCTATTTATGGCCACACTTACCTTATTTGGAGTCTCAAGCATTCAAACTTCAACAGTTATATTCCTTTCAGTTTATGGACGAGATCAGCACTTATCAAGCTCCCATGAAGGTCCCAAAGAAGTTATATTATCCTTTTAATCCGTCCAGATTCAAGATTATTCAAGCCCCCCCTTTTCAAGCCAAATCTCCAAAATCCCTCCAACGGCTAGTTTCCGATTTTGTGTCTTTGGAGATTTGTTTTCTTTCTTCTTACTTTATGAACGTTTTGTTTAGATCTTTCTGAGCATTATATAAGCTCTCTTAGTCCTTCATTTGTAGATATCCTAGATCTTAAGAATTTATAAAAGTTTGTCTTGTTTTTATCAAAGTTTGTCTTTAAATAAAATCGATTTTGTCTTTAGGATTCAAAGAGTGAATCTTTGCTGTCCTATTGATTTGTGGTTCATAGGTTCATTGAGAGATTCAGGAGCCTTGAAGATCACAGATTGAGAGAGTCAATCAAACCCACAGATTGAGAGAGTCAATCATCTTCTACCCCTTCACCAATTCCATCATCGATCATCAATCATCAATCCATCAATCCATCCCATTCTATCTCTATCTATTTATTTCAGTTTCTGCTCTTATTTTCATTATTCATAAACTCATTGTTCTTCCTTTGTTTTCAGGATAGATTGGACTTAGAAGGACTGCAAGTCGGCCATCTTCACCATCTTCCCACCCGATCTCCATCTCTGTCGATAAGATCGACCCATCGCCCATCCATCTCATCGACCCAGCTTCCCGGCCTGTAACAGCGTCGATCGATATCCGTACTAGATAATCGATCAATGGAATGAAAGGTGTATCGATCGATATCCCTATAGGATAATTGATCGACACTTGCTATTGATCGAACACATTTGTTTGGGTCATTAGATCTAGTTAATAGACAAGTCCAGAAGCGCGAGAGCTGATTGACTTGTTGCTTAGTTGATGAGCTCTACATTATCATGCATGCAACTCATTAGGCATCTGTAGGATTATAATTCCAAGTTTCTTGAATAAAAACCCTAAGTCTAGCTATTTCCTTTTAAGCACCAAAACCTCAACCAATCAATCGAACAATTACTTGCTCAAAAAACTGCAAATTTACATTTTAATCATTAAACCATCCAACTTAACAAATCCATTAGATTTATTAGGTTCCTTAGCTCCTTGTGGATTTGATCCCTAAGTACTGCAATTGAACCTTTTATTTGAGAGAGTGAATTCACTCTTTAGGGTAATTTGAGTGATATCAAATTTGGCGCCGTTGCCGGGGAACTTTGATCGCCTATTAGATTTAATTTTGGTAAGTTTCTGACATAATTTTTTTTTTTTGATTTTCAGGTACATGCCCAGCAGTACGAGAAGCAACAAGGAAACTCAACTCAACAAGGAAACTCAATTGTTATTCTCACCAGATCCTGCAAGTTTGGAGCGTTCAATCCGCAAAGAAGCACGCTCCTCATCGATCGACAACAACTGCTATTCTCACCAGATCCTGCAAGTTTGGAGCGTTCAAACACCGTCGACCCATGCACTAGTCCCGTCGACCGATACTCGCTCACCACCGTCGACCGAAGACACTCATCTCCCGTCGACCGACATCTTCCATCCGACATCGATCGATACTTCAGTCCGAACATCGATCGATACTGAGCCGCGAGACATGGTTGCGACTTTGATTCTTGTACGTGATGAGAGAGGAGACCTGTATGACCAGGAATGTCATCTGCGTAATGCAACAGGTCAGAGGATAGACGCTCAGGGGGCTGCAATCCCTGAGTCAGAAGCTACAGGAGATACTCTACCGGTAGATGAGGCCGCTCGACCCAGAACATTGGATGACTACAACCGTCCAGATCAGTACACCAACAGATCAGCCATTCGACCTCCAACTATTCAGAGGGATTTCGAGTTGAAGCCGCAGTACTACACACTCGTGGGACAGACACCCTACTATGGGTTATCTCACGATCGTCCTATGGACCATCTGGAGAGGTTCGAGGATCTCATATCTGCTATTAAAGTCGAGGGAGTCTCTAAAAACTACCTCCTATGCAAGCTATTCAAGTACTCACTTGCTGGAGAGCTTCGCATTGGCTTAAGCAGCTACCACCAGGATCCCTAACATCCTGGTGCGACATCAAGAATGCATTCTTATGCAACTTCTTTAATGAAGCACGTGTTGAAGACTTGAGGACCATAATTGCTACATTCACTCAGGAGCCTGCAGAATCATTCAGAAGCTCCTGGATCAGATTCAAGTCTTACCAGAGAGACTGTCCACACCATGGATTCAATAAAGTACAATTGCTCAGTACTTTCTACAGAGGCATCGCGGTGAAGTACCAGATGGCTCTTGATGCTTCCAGCAATGTGAACTTCAACACCAGGAATCCAGAGGAGGCAGTGAAGGTCATTGAAAACCTAGCATATAGCATCAGCACCAAGAACACTGACTTTGAGAGGAAGAGATCTGCTATCATCCTTGGGAATGATCAGATGGATGAGGTGAAGGCAAAGCTGGACAGTGTTCACAAGCTTCTCAGGAAGCAGGTATGCTTGGTTGAAGATGCAGAGGCTGTAGACACGGAGGGTAGAGCAGAGGAAGCAGATGTGAACTTCATCAGTGGAACTGGATTCCAAGGTTCTGGAAACCAATGTGGAAACAGAAACTCCTATCAAAATAGGGGCAATTTCAACAAGAGTTCGCAGCACCAGAAACCCTACAACAACAACTACAACAACAACATGGGTTATCGAAGCTCCTACTTCCAGAAGCCACCACCGCCAACTCAAGAGAGCAAGATTGAGGAGATGCTTGATAGAGTTCTCGAGGGACAACAGCGCATGACAGTAGACTTCAATGGGAAGATTGATTCTTTCTACACCAACCTGAACACAAAGTTTGAGACTTTGAACACTCATGTGAAGAAGCTGGAGATGCAAGTTGTTCAGACAGGAGAAGCTGTTAAGAGGCAGAGAGCCTTGACTGGAGGGGTAGAAGATTATGTGATGAAGCACCACGTGAATGCCATCATTGGGGATGATTTCTGGCAAGTGGTGAAAGAAGAGAAGCTGCAAGAAGGAGATTTCGAAGTATAGAGTCTGATGAGTTTTGGCAGATCGCATTGGTGTCGATCGACGCCAAGCCACGAACATCGGTCGACAGAAGTCATCCAAAACCGATCGACATCCTCTCCTGGACATCGATCGACAACACCTATGGAGTCAACCACATCTTGCAATACCGTGAGGATCATGACTCACGAGGAGTTCGCAGCAAAACACCCACATCCGCCCAGCCTTGTCTACGTAAAAATCGCTGACATTCTGACCCCGTCATCGATCGACATCAGGAGACAGCCATCGATCAACAACCGCCAGTGCCCATCGATCGATGAGCACCTATTACATACCGAGTGCATATGCCGAAGATAGATGTTGCACGTCTAAATGCACTCAGGCCCAATCCCAAACCTTCAGAAAACCCACCAGAGGCCGTCAGGACACCTTCAGGAGATGAAACAGATTCTATGGAGGTTGATAGGGTTCCTACGGGAAGAACCCTAAGGGGAAGAAAGGAAAAAGTGGTGAAACATCTGAAGAGGGAGGCTAGTGAAAAGGAAAAAGAAAGTTTCCGAAAAAGAGTCTTCGGGATTCCTCTAGATAAGCCATTCGATGAGGCTTATTTTATCCATAGATTGTGGATGTTCTTCAGAGAAACCAGAGAGACAGGAGAAAACATTAGGAGAATGTTCTGTGAAGCTAGAGAACAGATGAGGAAGAGGGTTACATTGAAGAAGAAGAGTGATCCTGGGCAATTTGCAATACCATGCACGGTGAAGGGTATTGAATTCCCACATGCCTTGTGCGATACATGAGCATTAGTCAGCATCCTACCTAAAGTTATGGCAGACCATCTAGGTCTGCAGGTTGAGCCTTCCAAGAAATTATTCACTTTTGTGGATTGTTCTTATAGAAACTCATGAGGAATTGTGAGAGACCTAGAGGTGCATATTGGTAATGCCCTAGTTCCAGTAGATTTCCATGTCTTGGACATCAAGCTGAACTGGAACTCTTCTCTATTACTTGGGAGAGCCTTCTTGTCAACAGTAGGAGCAGTGTGCAATTTGCAAACCAACTGTCTGTGCCTAACGCTCATAGATCCTCATGTACACTACAACCCTATTCCAGTCAAGAAGCCACAGACGACCCCCAGAAGAATCAATGATCTAGGAATCATTGCAGCATGCCACTGTGGAGCTGAGTATGAGACAGAATACTCAGCGTCGATCGAAACTCACACTGCAACATTGATCGACAGTGCCCAGCAAAAATTGACCGACAGAACAGAAGAAGAATCGGTCGACAGTAATCAAGGTGAAGGAGAATGGGAAAACAATTACTACAATCCCACTATGGCAGCACACAACATGCATACGGAGGAGTATGATGAAGATTATGAGAAAGAACGAGCTATAGAGCAAAGAGCGACTTTTGACGAGGAAGATAGACTTCTCCATCATTCCTCTTGGAAAAAGAAGTCGCCATCGATCGACAGGAACGGATCAACATCGATCGACACTCAACCTCATCAACCAAGCCACCTTTGAGCATCGACCGACACCGCCTACTACCCATTGATCGACACTAACGTCGACGCTACCCGAGACGGAGATTACTGAATTGGAAGTTGGGCAGATGATCACCATCACGAGAGCTACGCAGTAGAGACAGCATACCGTGATCAAGAATCTGATGAACTGCATGAGGGATTCACATATGAGGAACTTCTCAACATGCAAAGATGCGATGAAACAGATCAGAAACGAGCAGAAGATGCTTGGAAAACAACACATTTCCGCCATCCGATCGACAGAGCTATTCCTCCATCGATCGATATCAATCCTTCAACATCGATCGACATCAACCATACAACATCGATCGACATCCGTCCAAAACCAGAAATCACTGTAACGGAAAGAGATAAATTTGATAACCAGTATCTAACTCCAGACGAATTTGATATTTTCAGGGACCCAGATGGCTACACAAAAGCAATAGATGGACGTACACTGCACGTATCCCGAGAGGATATTGCAGACATCCTTCAGACGGCTAATGGAGCAGACAACCTCTTCATGCAACAAAGCACCATTCCAGAACACTAGCAGAAGGTTAACGTCGGTCGACAGACGTCCAGAATTCGGCAGAAGAGCTTTTGACCATTTTGGAACCAGAAAATTCTACTGGGAAGAGAAAGATGAGTATGGAATCTACATAGATGATTAGGGATGTGCAAGAGATGTGGATGGACACATCATTAATGTGTCTAAGGAGGAGATCAGAAAGCTAATGGAAAGAGCTTCGAGAGATGAGCACAGTTACATATGTCTTCCAGAACACGCTAGCTAATTCACACAAACCAAGCTAGTACCAGAGATCTACACCAAGGACGAGATCAATGAGATGTTCTATGGAATCTGCGGAGAACAAGAGAAGAACAAAGAAGACTTTCATATAAAGCTTGATGGAGTCTACTATCCATTGAATGATAGTATTAGTTGGCTAACTACTTGCATGGAAGAGATGAGGCAAGACATAGCCAGAATTCAGCGTGCGACCGACGTTTCTAGCCCTACATCGATCGACAGTCGTCGACAAGCATCGATCGACAGTCACTTCCAAGCATCGGTCGACAACCGCTTCCAAGCATCGGTCGACAACAACCCACCACACTTACATACGATGAAGTCTAAACCATATTTTCACACCAGGGGAGAGATAGATCAGTTGGTAGAAGGGATCTACATAGCTCAGGAAACTACAGAAGAGAGGCTTGATAGGAGATGTGATGACATCTATTTCCCAATGAATCTTAGCATTAGTGCTTTGACTTCCAAGATTGAAGCTATTCAAGGGGAATTAGTGGAGATTCAGAGTTACATTGCCCGTCGACCAGAAGCATCAGCATCGATCGACAGACGCAACAATAAATCGACCGACACTCACAGACAGACATCGGTCGACGACGCTACAAACCGAGGGAGGCTAGTACAAAAGGTGACATCAGACCTGTTTAACACACACAACCATGGAGAGGAGATATCAGTTGACACATACGCCACAGTTATGAGACATCAGTCAATCTTGAGAGTCTTGGAGATAGATTGCAGAAGATAGAAGATGCAACTACAATAATGAAGGACAAATGGCGCAGAAGAGATGAAGCAATATGAGACTTCACTGGTACATGGTTCAACAAGCGCAAAGAAGAGATGGAGACTTGTTTCGCAACAAATGCCAGCTTTCAACATCACTAGCCCAAATCACCTCCAAAGTCTAGCTAAATGACTATAACAAAGCGCTGAGTGGGAGGCAACCCACTATTAGGTAATATTTATTTGGTTTTTATTAATCTACTATTTATGTTGGATTTTAATAATTGCAAGTCATAAAAAAAAGATCCGAGCAGACGATTGCCATGAGTATCGACCAACGAGACACTGTCGACATCGATCGACATAGCATCACCTGCCGCGACCGATATCAACATCCTTAAATCGGTCGACATACATTCCGGTCTGGTATATCGTTCTAACTTGTTACATTACGTACTTATGATTTAATATATCACCATAACTCCGACTGAGTTTATACTGGGGACAGTGTAGTTTAAGTTTGGGGAGAGGTTTAGTGATATTAGTTTATTCATGAATTTTAAAAATATTTTCAAACATAAAGTTTTTATTGAGTCAAGAAAGGGATAATGAACTTATTAGATTTTTGCGTGTTATCTAACCACTCTTTAGCACCATTCTAGACTTACTGATTGCAGATAGTACTAAAGATACTAAAGTGGATCAACATGTCAACTATGCTATACTTGCTGAGATTGTTTGAAGGAACCAAAAATGACCTCCAACACTAAACTTGACAGAACTGCTTGCCTTGGGGCTTGGTATACATGGGATCGGATTCTTCAAACAAGTCTGGAAGGTAAAGCCTTGTGTATATAGATTTATCACCCTCTCTCTCTCTCTATTTTCAAAATATAAAAGAAAAAAAATTATTATTATTATTATATATATATATATACATATCTATTAGAGATTTATTAGGAAGGGATTCGAACATGACTTGGTGGCTACAACCATTAAGGCTTGCTTCACAAATAATCCTAGGATATAGGTCAAAAAGAAATGAACAGGCCTTGGTGGCAATCACCATTAAGGCTTGATTCATGGAAGTATGTCCAATCTTGGTCAATAATCTTGCAAATATAAGCAGACTTTGACTAAGAGAGAAAATTAGTAGAGAGAGAGGATAGGAACATTATATTATAGAGTCTATTTATTATATTTATAAGATCATGAGTGATTTGGAGATAAGTAATGATTTTGGAGCATTTTCGAGATATTTGGAGCAAGCACCCGAGATGACCATCGAGCTCGACCATCGGTCGATATTGAGGAACTAATATCAATCGATGTTCACATCAGAACATCGATCGACAGCGAAGCGCGCAGAAAGCCTGTTTGGTCTTAGCCGACTTGAAGCCCAAATCTTCACCAATTTACAAGATTACCCCTGACGAGTTTTAACCTAATTATATAAGCATTGCCACCATGTTAGAGGCAGAGTGTGCTTTCTTGTGTTTCTAGTTTTTACTATTATTAGTAAAAGGTTTTTACGATTTTGATAGATTGGAGAGAAGATCCAAAGATATATTTGTGATTGGAACTCCATTGATATCTATTTACTATTCTAATGAAGTTTTCTTACCTAATTGTTTTTATGAATTGCTTGGCCATGTCTGAGTAGTTCCATTGTTAGATTTTAGGGTTTAAATAGGTTATGAGTGATTAGCTCCAACTATAGATTGCTGAGTTGTGATAATAATCATTAGGATTGTCATTAATGCCTGATTCTAGATTAGCTACCTAGAACTTGCCCTAGGATTGTTAGATAAAAGCGATAGCTTCATTTTCATCCTAAACCCATTCTAATTGAGCTAAGATTCTTGCTAAGAGTAA
Organism: Brassica oleracea var. oleracea; assembly: GCF_000695525.1. NCBI lineage: Eukaryota > Viridiplantae > Streptophyta > Magnoliopsida > Brassicales > Brassicaceae > Brassica > Brassica oleracea. The sequence goes on along the minus strand of NW_013617436.1, from coordinate 130,818 downwards.
GGCGAGAGCTGATCTAGTGAGCTTAGTAAGCATCATTCAACCCGCGCACAAAGCTTAACTAGAAGCGCGTCGAGCGATATCCGTACTGGATAATCGATCGACGGAGTGAAAGGTGTATCGATCGATATCCCTATAGGATAATCGATCGACACTTGCTATTGATCGAACACATTTGTTTGGGTCATTAGATCTAGTTAATAGACAAGTCCAGAAACGTGAGAGCTGATTGACTTGTTGCTTAGTAGTTTGAGCTCAACATTATCATGCATGTAACTCATTAGGCATCTGTAGGATTATAATTCCAAGGTTCCTGAATAAAAACCCTAAGTCTGACTATTTTCTTTTAAGCGCCAAAACCTCAATCAATCAATCGAGCAATTACTTGCTCAACAAAACTGCAAATTTACATTTTAATCATTAAGCCATCCAACTTAACAAATCCCATTAGATTTATTAGGTGCCCTAGCTCTTTGTGGATTTGATCCCTAAGTACTGCAATTGAACCTCTTATTTGAGAGAGTAAATTCACTCTTTAGGGTAATTTGAGTGATATCATCAGGACATGCATTCTACTATGGTTCATCGTTGATCACTTGGACATCGCAGAATCAGCAGACAGTTGCATTGTCATCATGCGAAGCAGAGTTCATGGCAGCAACAGAAGCAGCGAAGCAAGCTATATGGATCAAGGAGTTGTTGAGTGAGATACTAAGTAAAGAAGGCGAGAACGTCAAGCTTAGGATCGACAACAAATCAGCCATTGCTCTATCGAAGAATCCAGTTTTCCATGGAAGGAGTAAACATGTACTCAAGAAGTATCACTTCATTCGTGAGTGTGTGGAGAACGGGCAGATCGAAGTGGAGCAAGTGCCGGGTGTTGAGCAGAAGGTTGACATCCTTACCAAGCCATTAGCAAGGATTATGTTCAAGCAAATAAGGAGCTTAATTTGAGTTTCAGAAATTAATCTCCCTAATTCAAGTTGGAATTAAGGGGGTGAATGTTGGATAATTCCAAGCTTGTGGAAACTTAACATATTATTAGATGTTTAATATGTTAAGATAAACACAATAAGGAAACCTAGAAATAGGAAAAAGAAGATTCTAGTTAGGGTAGGTTTGTGTTTTCCATATCCCACATGTTAAAGGGAATTGTCTTTCATATAAATAGATATCTTATGGAGAGGTGTTCCATAAGATTGAGATAAGATCTAAGAGTGAAACATTGAGAGGTTTAGTTTTGAATAGTTTCTAAAGCTAATAAGAAAAGTTATTCTTATAATTCTTTGTTTCCTAAGAGATTTGACTTATGATATGTTTGACATGTTTGAGAGCAAAGCACTATGAATTTTGTTTTACATAGATCATGAAATATTAAAGTAGTCCAAATGAATTTATAATGTGAATTACAAAATAAAGAATAGCATTCATCGTTTTAGGATATTTTCATATATTTTTTTGTTTGTTAATTCATGAGTTTAAATCTTGGGTAACAAACAAAATCAATAAAGATGGCCAACAAAATCGTAAATTATCAATTTCAACCTCCTTAATATATGAACACTACGATATTCTGCGAGTTTAACTTAATTACTTTGGCTAACCATCTCAATTGTATTTAGAACAAAATCGGAATGTATAAAAATATGTAATATATGTTACCAAAATAATGTCACCCAATTTGCTAATTATTAATATAGGATCCGCAAATATTGACCTCAATAATGATACTAACTATATTTTGATTCAGAAAATTTATCAAGTATATATTTTAGAATATACTGCAAGTGTTTTCCTACATCTAATCTATTAAAACAGAGTCCTATTTAAATTCTAACATGACATATTTATTTTTGAACCTATTCAACAAGTTATGACTAAGTGTTTGAATGGTGTAGTGGGAGAAATGCAGTTCACCCGCAAGTGCAGTTCTCCTGCTTTAAAGTTACCATTTGTGGTTTTGTTTTTTTATAAAGTACATAGCAGGAGATCTACACGCAGATCAATATTTTTTATCTTTTTGTGAGAAAAAGCAGGAGATCTACATGCAGATTTCACCACCATACATTTGATGCAGTTCATCTGCTTTTATATTTTCTTAACCAATCAATGATTTTTTTCATAAATAATTAAATTTAAAATATATCTAAACTTCTTCTATAAATATTATATTTTCATTTTAGTTACTCACAATTTTAATAATACAAAAACTATCGTTATCTATTTAGATTTTTCATCATATCTATTTTAAATTATCATATTTATATAATATATGTGGTTTCAGTTATAATATGCATTATATAAATATATAGTATTGTAGTTTATATATGTATACTAATAAAAAGATATGTATTTTGTTAATTGTTAAAGTTTTTATATATATTATATGTTTTGATTTTTATTATAATTTTAATTATTAAAATATATAATTTTTTTTATTTAAACTGATTTTACCATTTAAAATTGTAATAAACTATTTGATCTGCATGATATGCACTTATCCCACTTGATCTGTTTGATCTGCACTTGTCATGTTTGATCTGCATGATCTGCTTAATTTGTCCTGCTTGAACCGCTTTTACCGTTCGAAGCCTAAATGTGCACACACGGTTTTCATATAATTTTAAAATAATATATTTTGTATCAATCTAATAATCCTAAAATAGATAGTAACATTTACTCATATCATTCGATTCTTCTTTTATTATCAAAACAGTTCTTTCGATTATTTCTTTGTTTATTTGTAATTGAATTTTTGAAATCAGTAAACCGTAATTTCAATATCTGGGTTGTGTATTGCAAGGGAAGAAGATGACAAGACGAGAATCTATCTGACATCAAAATTCAATGGCGTCTAAGGTTATAACTTTCACAATCACACGGCGCTGTTTCCTGTCATCACCACCTGTCTACCGCTGCTGCTTCTGCTAACTCTATGTTGGATTCCGACGCAGATGAATCGGGGATCGTGATGAAAGAAACTATGTTGCCAAGCATATTCTGCAATTAGGTCCCTCACTTACTAGTTTTTGCTATTATCAGCAGATTTAAAATATCATTATATGTTTGAAAGTTGTACTCTCTGCATTTTCCAAATTAAGTCATGTAGGGAAGTTATTGAAAGTCATATACATATACGAGGCTTGATACAAATGAAAGACAGCTTCACATCCTACCATCATACATCACTCTCACAAGAGTCAAACATTACAGATTTGGAATAATTCATCTTATCCCACTCGGAAGATAATCCACTCTTTTTGGTTCACATGGACATGTACTTTTGTGATGCTATATTTTATTGCCTGAACATTGAAGATATTAAAACTTTGTTTCTCACTCCAATACGTTACCAGAACTTCTCGTGGGATAGATTTCACTGGTGTTGATCATGTGGTGCTGTTTAATTTTCAATGTCATCCGAGTGAATACGTAAGAGGTGTTGGAAGAACAGCAAGAGGTGTTAGACCACCCACAATGGGGGTGTTGAAACTCACTTTCAACAGTTTCAACCCTTGCAATGAGGGTGTTGTAAAAATGTGTTTGTCTACGTGGTATCAACAGGCGTTGAAAAGTTTCAACAGGTGAAAATAAAAATTGTGGTCCGCACTGCCACGTGTCGCTTTGTAGCTTTACCTGATTTTTTTTAATCTGGATAGATGTTTTGCTCTCATTGGCTGGACAGATTTCACTTTATATTTATCCTCACCCAATAATTCAAACACTTTTGTTGTATAATAAATTTGTTTTTAAAATATAAAAATTATATCAAAATTCAAGATTTTTTTATCTATAAATTCAGAAAAATCGTCATTTTTCATTATAATCAACTATTTTTGTGTTTTAAGCATTTTTTTGGTTAAATAGATCCTAATAATAATTTTTTTAACACCCAAAACTCTTCTAATCTCTTAATATTAATTTTTTATTAATATTAATTTTGGTATTATTTAAAAAATAAGTTTAGTATAATTTCTAATGAGCCATTTGAGCCTTAAGTGAATACGTTAGAGGAGTAGCGTTAACAAAGTTCTATATATATGTTAGAGGAGTAGCGTTAACAGAGTTCTAAAAAATTAATCTTTTTAACACCCGAGTGAATACGTTAGAGGAGTAGCGTTAACAGAGTTCTAATGAGCCATTTGAGCCTTAAGTATAATTTTCTGTATTCGTCGAAAAAAAGTATAATTTTCTGTATTTTGTAACTTGAAAATCCAGATTTAAAACTAGGCCAATTTAAAACAAAGATTATCATTTATTAAAATATAAAACTATGCACGTATAAAAATCGTCCACGCGGATGCGCTGTGCTCGGTCAAACTATATTTATACGATACAATTACTAAATATATTGTTTAAGATTTTGGAGTACCTTTGTTTGCTTCCCCTCTCAATTTCAGATGTGTTAATCTTTGGTTTTCCCGTCAAATGCACATAAACTTTGTTGAGATATGCACTGTCTATCGACTATGAAGCCATCAAGGTGCATGCGCCTCAAAATTACAGACGTTAAGGTGATATCTTCTCATTTTGGTTAATTTTACTTTTGAATTTACATCTTGATTTACCCTGAATATTATGTTTGTTTTGGTTCAAAAAATGATAGTAGCCGTAAAATTCTCCGAAAAATAATTGCAAGTAAAGTAACTCAGAAATTCTAAACATAAATAATTTAAAATTCCACTATAATATTACAAGATACACTATAACTATATAATTAGATAAAAAAATTAATTTATAACAAGACACATGAAGACAACTCTTACTTACCAATTATGGTTTAAGATCCATATGGAGATCATCCATTTTTAATTTTATCAACAACAAATAACAATCAAATTTTAAACAATGCATCATTGACAGATGTACTTTTTATATGAATAAAATTAATAAATGTAGAAAACAAAACTTAAATGAGAATCAATATAGAAAATTCCATATATATTTTCATATCCATGCGTTCAAATTGAACTCGAAATTTTATCGGGTTTATAAAATTGTTATTTGAACCAAACAAAAAAATCAAAATAATTAAATCCAAATCAAACTCAACTGAAAACCAAAACACACAACCAAACCAGAACCAAACCGAAAATCAAAAAATACAATTTGGATGTAAACCTAAGTTTATAAGATATCATCAAGCCATATAATTTTAATTTAACAACATAAATCATAAATATAAATATAAATATGAACAATCCCGCGCATACGCGCGGATCAGAATCTAGTATATTCTTAACCTAAACACGTAATTGTTAGTATTTTAGTCTGACCAAAACCAAAACCAAGCGCTAAAGTGTTTGTTTTTTTATGAATATTATAAATCCATTTTAAATCCACAATTATTGAAGTTTTATTATAATTTAAATTTTATGTCTTAATTAAGATATTAGATATGTATGATAAAAAAACTTAAATTTTTATGAGATCTGTAATATAATAGTTTATTAAAAAAATTAAAATTAAAATATAATTATATTTATTGATTAGAATTTAAAAGTATACAATTTTAAAACCTTTGAACAAAATGAATAAGCATTTTGGAAACATGAACAATTATTTATAAAATAATATAATAAAAAGAGGACACTTTTATAAACAAACATAAAATATATGCAAAACTATAATAGTAAAGAAAGAGGATAATTTATTGAACTTGACTATAAACAAACATAAAATCTATAAAAATATTAAGTTGGACAAATATTATCAATTTTAAATAAAATTTAGAAGGAAACGATCCCGCGCTTTGAAAGCGCGAGTCAAAATCTAGTATGATTTAAATTGACGTTCAGTATCTTGTCTTCAGTGATGAGATAATCTTTTAACTTATTTTCTTCCGACCAAACATTACTTTGACTTTTAACCAGTGTTTTGAAATCCAACCCGGACCCACGGTTGAACCGGTAAACCCGGTGAACCAGAAAAAAATCCGGTTTGGGTTTTGTGAAAAACCCAATATTTAAAAACCCGTAAAAACCCGCAAAAATCCACTAAAACCCGGAATCCGATACCGGTTGAACCACCGGTTGAACCACCGGTTGAACCAATAAATAAATTTTACTCTTTTACTCTTTTTTATTTTTTAATTATGTTTTATATTCTAAGTTTCGAATTAAGAAGTTATGTGCTGACAAAGAAAATAAGTTAGGTTTTCCTTTTTCAGTTTTATATTTTGTGATATTTAGATTTTGATGAAGATTTCACTATGCCACCTCAGAAAAATAAAGTGAACGATGGTAGAGATAACCAAAATTAATTGATGTGATTTGGTGTTAGTTTATTTCAGTTATTGGCTATTTATTACAATGATCTTTCATTTTTGGTTTATTTTGGATTTTGAGTTTAATTTATTATTAGACATTTAAATATTTATGAATTTTATGTCTTGTTTTTTTAGATGTCATAACTCTTACCTTATTAAAGAAAATTTTAAATAGTCTAAACTATTTTTTGATATTTTGTATGTCACATGAATAAAAATATAGAAACTAAAGTTAAGTATTTTCTAAATGTTTTTAAACATAAAATATATACATATCCAAACTATTATTTTATGTTCTAGAAAACATGTAGAAAATATTAAAATTTAGTTTCTATATTTTAATTCATATCTAATACATTATTATATAATAAAATTTATTTATTTATCAGCCCGTGGTTTACCCTCGGTCGATCCAGTGTCCCGGTAAGTATTCCGGTTCAGTATCCGGGTCGGATTTAAAAACATTGCTTTTAACCTAAAGCCGACAACCCAATTCCTACCCTATACAAACAAGAGAAATACCCACCAAGGTTGATCGTTTGATTAGGAACGGGCTTGTATGCTTTCCTGCGACGTCGACTAACTGCCATTCGTTACTGTATCTTTATTTCTTTTACTTCTGTATAATGCTTTTTTTTTTTTTTTGTAACTTCTGTATAATGCTCTCTTTCTCTTCTTCAAATAAGCGGACATCCACAAATCTGTAAAACAAAAAACCATTGGTTGAATCTTAACATATTTCACCAAAAAAATACCCACCCATAAAAGACCTTACTATGAAAGATCTGAATAAAATCCTAAACTGATAGAGTAACCCGAAATCAACCATTTAATTTAATAACAGGTTATCCACGGGTACTCTGCTACTGTGTTAAAGTTTGTTAATTCTATACTTTTCAAACATTTAATTTTTGCATATTTTCTAAATAAAACATCATTACATATACATCTAAACATATTTCAACCAATAAAAAATAGAATAGCATATAAAGTTAATACATTTTCTAATAAAATTATAGAACGACACTTACTTTGAAACACAAATTTTACTCTACAACAACAATAAAATCGAATCAAAGGGCGTATTAAATTATATATATGAAAATTTTAATTTTATTTTTTATAACAGAAAACATGATTTAACGTTTTTGGTAGGAAAAAAAAAGATTTTGCATTTTTCAAAAATGAAATCTTACGTTTTTGAGGAAAAACATGACTTTGTATTTAGCGGGAAAACATAATTTTAAGTTTTTTAGCAGGAAAACAAAAATGTCTTTTTGGCGGAAAACAGAGATTTTGCATTTTTGGTTGGAAAACATAATTTTGCGTTCCGGGAAAACATGATTTTGCGTTTTTGGCGGGAACATGATTTAACGTTTTGGCGGAAATGGAATTTTGCGCTTTGGCAGGAAAACATAATTTTGCGCTTTTGGAGGGAGAACGCGATTTTGCGTTTTGACTGGAAAACATGATTTTGCGTTTTTGGCTGGAACGAGATTTTGTGTTTTCGACGGGAAAACGAGATTTTGCATTTTTGGCGGTAAAACAAAAAAAATATTTTTGGTAGGAAAAGATGATTATGTGTTTTTGGCAGGAAAACATAACTTTACATTTTTGGAGGGAAAATTAGATTTTGTGTTTTTGCCGGAAAATATGATTTTGCGTATTTTGCGTAGGGCTGAGCAAATAAACCGAATCCGAACCGATCCGAACCTGATATAAGTATCGAATCGATCTTGTTTATGGTATTTCAGGTTATGGGTATTATCCTAACCGAATCTGAACCTAATGGATATCCGATAAAATTCGAAAATTTTAAAATCCCAAAAAATAGCTTATACCAAACATGATCGTAATTCCTAATATGTATCCAAAATATATTAATATTATTTAACATCTTAAATAATTATATATTACATGAATAATTAACTCAAATACTTAGCTTAATATATATTTTGATATTTAGTTAATATTAATGTTTGTGTTTAATATTAATATTTAGCTTAATATAGATTTTGGTTGGATCGACTTGAGAAAGGTTTGTGTTTCTCGAAATGTAGTTTCTTTTTATTATCTTCTTTACTGTATGACTAATTTTTTTTTTTTTTGATAAAATGTGAATTTTATTTACCAAAACTGGAACGGTTACAAGCTAGCAGCTCGGCGGAGCTAAACGTTATCTAAGGCCCAAAAAAGAGTGGAAAAAACCTACAAATAGCAAAGAACTAGAGAGGGGAGAGCTACTATTCAAATGTGAACCATTGTGAAAGTAGGCCCTTGAATTTCCGGCGGGAGGAGCGTGCTAAGATAGAGTCTTGAACACTGCGATCGATCCGCTGAAAGACTGTGGTTGGGGTAGAGTTGGTGGAGCTGTGGAGACGAGCGTTTCTTTCTTTCCAGATGTAGAAGATCACTGTCTGTGCGACTAGTTTTTTAAGTGTCAGACTGAACCGTCCACTCCCTGATGAGATTCAAACAAGCATGTCTGGCCAGTCGCTGAAAGGAAGGTGCCGCCCAAACCGGAGGAGGACAGTGTTCCAGATGGATGCGCTGACAGAGCAGTGGAAGAAGAGATGATCCCTTGTTTCTGGTCCCGAGCCACATACACATACACTAATTTCTTGTCATTGGGTTTTCTGTTTCAGAGTTTCAGGCTCAGAGTCTTGATGATTGACGGTTGAAGGTTGATTGTTGAAGGTGGCGGTTGAAGCATGAAGTTTTTAGACTTTGGTTTTGTTTTCATTGAATAATGTTTCTTATTTCATGAGAATTGTTTTTTAATGCCTTCATTTATTTGGTTTTCTTTTTATAAATAACTATGTTTACCTTTCGTTTGATTTTGAATGGTCACGAATGATGTTCTTTTTTTTATTTTTAAATCGTTTTTACTTATGTTTTTTTGGTTACAAAGTAGGTACAGATCATGTACTTTTAAATATAAGAAATGATTGGGAACCAAACCTAAAAGTACATCGGATTGTACCGGTTCTTTATATATTTACTAACCCCGACCCGAACCTGATAGAACCTGAACCGGTCCCGAACCAAACTTTCAAATAACCCAAATGACGCTGATTTTTATAAACCAGAAAAACCAAGACCAGGTTGGACAAAACCAAAAACCAGTTGGGACCCGAATGCCCATGCCTAATTTTAAGTTTTTGGCGGGAAATTGGGATTTTACGTTCTTGGTGGAAATGTGATTTTGAAATTTTTGATGGGAAAACAAAGTTTTGCGTTTTTGACGTGAAAACAAGATTTTGCGTTTTTGGCAAAATGAGGTTTTAAACTTTTTTTGGCCGAAAAATAAAATTATTATATTTGTTGCAATTGATGATTCATCTAGTGGACAGATGTCTATGTCATATGTTGCCATTACATTACACTTGTCCTCTTCTTGGTTCATTTGTGCATCATCATCTTTTTGGTTTTGTCTTTTTCTTCTAGTTGATTTGATCAACCGACTTCCACACCACTATAAATAGTGATGGTCCCCCTTCCTCATTTTGGAACTTAAGAAGAAAATAAAAGATTCATCTTTGACTCTCTCTCTCTCACGTACTACATATATATATATATATATATATATATATATATATTACATAAGTCAACATTTCATCTCTCCTTATATTACTCAACACGTTATCAGCACGAGGCCCTGACCAACTGAGGCTTATCAATCCGAAAGTTCTTAAACCAGCCGAGGTAATGTTTAAATTTATGTATTTCAATATACTTAATTTATTTAAATTTTATTATTATTCGGAGTGAGAGGCTGTACCTTCTCCGTTTATTTTTCGGGATGATAGGCGCTGCCTTTCCCGACTGATCGTTATGGTAGGCTATGCCTTCACGATCAGAGAAACACGTGGTAGGCTTTGCCTCCGTGAATAAAAAGAAAAGGTCAAAAATGGTAAACTAAGTCTCCTTGGACCTTGAAATAAGTAAAAGTCAAAATGGTAGACCATGTCTCCTCGGACTTTGAAAAATGATCAATATGGTAGTCTATGACTCCTCGGATCATGTGGTAGGCTGAGCCTCCCGATTTTATTTATGCTATTTAAATTTCTGTAATTTAAATTTCTGTAATTTAAGTTTATGCTTTAATTTTATGCCTTTGATTTTTGCATTTAAATTCTCGTCTTTACTATATTTATATATTATTCTATGAATACAATTATCATGTCGAATTTGACAAAGCTCGAAATTAATGCCCTGGATATTACGGGAAATAATTATATGACCTTGGCAGTGGGTGCAAAAATGCACTTGAGAGGAAACGGGCTTTTGGAAACCAACGCGGTATCGGATGAGAAAAAGGCAAAAGCCATGATATTTTTACGACACCACATCCATGATGGTTTAAAGGATGAATATATTACGAAAGAGGATCCTTGTGACCTCTGGAAATCTTTAAAAGAGAGGTTCGATCACCAGAAATATGTGATCTTACCGAAAGCTAAACACGAGTGGATCCATCTCCGGTTCCAGGACTACAAAAGTGTTAGTGAGTTTAATTCTGCGATGTTCGGAATTACTTCAAGGAGGATGTTATGTGGAGAGAAAATAAGTGATTATGATATGATCGAGAAAACTCTCTCCACATTCCATCCTGAAAATGTAATCCTGCAGCAACAATACCGGGTGAATGGATATATCCGTTACTCGGAGTTGATGCAAGTCCTCCTTGTAGCGGAGCAGAATAATCAACTCGTGACTTTAAACCATCAAGCTCGTCCCACTGGATCTGCTCCATTCCCGGAAGTGAATGTTGCATCATCCAGTTATGATAATAGAAGAGAACGAGGTCGTGGACGTGGTGGAAACCGTTATCATGGTCGTGGAAGAGGATGAGGAAGAAGATTCTGTCCCTATGATGAAAGAAATAATAAAGACTTCCACGAAAATGAAAGGAATGAAAAGGGCCATGATGATAAAAGGCAAACGGGAAAGGTTTACTACAGATGCGGCATGAAAGGTCATTGGGTACGTAACTGTCGTACGCCAAAACATTTAGCCGATCTGTATAGAGAATCCCAAAAGGGAAAAGAGAAAGGAAGAGGTGAAACAAACTTCATCTCTAATGAACCTGGGCCATCCTTTCATGGTTTGAACGATGATACTCATCTCGACGTATCAGACTTTCTGGTTGAGCCAGAGAGTATCGATGAGTGATGTAGATCGATGTGATATAAATAAACTGTATTATAGTATCTATATCTTTTGTTGTAAGATATATGTTATGTTTGTCATGTTTGATGTTTAATAATATATGTTTTATGAATATTTTATATTCAGAAAATGCCAAACTTTGAGACTATGGATGGAGATTTTTGTTTGGCAGATAGTGCGTCAACGCACACGATAATTAAAGATAAGAAATATTTCTCCAGTCTCAAAATAAAAGATTACGCTGGAAGCGTAAGTACAAAATAAAAGATTACGCTGGAAGCGTAAGTACAAGCGTAAGTACAATATCTGGTAATGCAAAGATTATTATGGGCTCTGGAAGAGCAAAATTTTCAATGCCAGGAGGAACAATATTTGAAATAAATGATGCGTTGTATTCCCCCGAGTCTCATAGAAACTTGTTAAGTTTTAAGGATATCCGAAGAAATGGATATCATATTGAGACTATGAGTAAAGATGGCATTGAATTTCTTTGCATTAAGTCTGAGAGGAAACATATATTGGAAGAATTAAGAATGTTATCCTCTGGACTATATTGTACAAAAATAAACATGACTGAGTCCTATGCCGTGGTAAACATGAAGTTTACTGATACATTTAAAATTTGGCATGAGAGGCTAGGACATCCTGGTTCAGTCATGATGAGAAAGATAGTGCAAAATTCGAATGGCCATTTGTTGAAAAACGGAATTTTTTTGCAAATGGGTGAATTTACATGCAATGCCATTGCAAGACCGTTAGTCTTGAGAACAAAGCTCCCAATTTCTATATGGGGTCATGCTATATTGCATGCGGTTGCACTGGTTCGGTTAAGACCGAGTGCATATCATAAGTTCTCCCCCATTACAATTGGCATCTGGACAAGAGCCAGATGTATCCCATCTCCGTGTCTTTGGGTGTGCGGTCTATGTTCCGATAGCACCGCCACAAAGAACAAAAATGGGCCCACAAAGGAGATCATAGGCAGACACTTTAGATTTGGGCTACTTGATGTTCTGTTATGGATGTTATCTATTTTTTACCACTTGAAATTGGTTTGTATAAAGCGATTGCTTATGTATTCTTTGTACAAGTGGACAAACACAGATCGCTTTAGCCTAACTCTCTCTCTCTGTTTTTGTTTTACAGAATGTGGATGTGGAGAAACCATCATTGACAGATTGAAGATAAGTGTGGATCTTTGAGTTCAACGGCAACAAAAAGCAGATAAGTTCTCTTACTGCTTTAGTCATTACGTTTTTTTGTAACAGACTCCAGGTATAATAAGATATCTGGAACCAGTAACTGGTGATATGTTTACGGCACGATTTACCGATTGCCATTTTAATGAGAATGAATTTCCAGCGTTAAGGGGAGGAATTAATAGAATTCCTAAAGAGATTACTTGGTGTACACCGTCGTTGTTACACCTTGATCCCCCTACGAATCAAAGAGAACTGGAAGTTCAGAAAATTGTGCATTTGCATAATTTGGCAAACCAGTTACCAGATGCGTTCACAGATACGAGAAGGGTGACGAAGTCATGTATACCCGCTGAAAATGTTCCATCAAGAGTTGATGTTCCTAAAGAACAAACTGATGGAAATAAAATGAATGAACCTAGGAGATAGTAAGGTTCGAGAAGAACCTGATATTGAAAAATGTCTGAAAGAAGACATAAGAAAACATAAATGGAAAGGTTCCAGAAGAACCTGTTACTGAAAAATGTCTGAAAGAAGACAAAGATAAAGATGATCCAGATGACGAGAAGGGAACAAAAAAGTATGAGATTTCCATCAACTACGCCCGAGATGAAAATATATGGATCAGAAATAAGATAAAAGATGTTGATGGAAT
>NW_013617436.1:115391-117029 GCF_000695525.1 Brassica oleracea var. oleracea | reverse complement strand
GAAATGAAAGATCTCGGCAAGACAAAGTTTTGTCTTGGGCTCCAGATAGAGCATATCCGAGAAGGGATATTTGTGCAGCAATCAAACTATACGAAAAGGATATTGAAACGCTTTCGTATGGACAAAGCGACTCCTTTGAGTACTCCAATGATTGGTAAATCTCTCAATGTTGAGAGTGATCCTTTTAAGCCCTGCGAAGATAGCGAGAAGTTATTAGGTCCAGAAGTACCTTATATGAGTGCTATCGGTGGGCTGTTATATCTTGCAAACTGTACCAGGCCAGATATTGCCTTTGCTACTAACCTCCTGGTAAGATATAGTTCTGCTCCTACTCGCATGCACTGGGACGGAATAAAGCATGTATTTCGTTACCTCCAAGGTACAATTGATTTAGGGTTAATGTATTTTAGAGAACCCGAGTTTGGTATGGTTGGTTTTGCAGATGCAAGATACTTATCAGATCCTCATAAGGCTCGATCGCAAACCGGCTATGTTTTTACTGTAAGTGCAAGATGCAAACACAATAAGGTAGTGCAGAAGATAGATCAAGAGACAAATACACAAGCAAACGCCAATGCTTTTATTAGAATCTCCTTTAAACAATCTTTACAAGACTTGCTTATTCAGCTTTTACACGTCTAGTATTAACACCCTAACACACGCTACTGAAAGATTCCTAAGCTACCCGCTTATGTCTCTTCTCCATCAAGTACTTCAGCCACTGCTTCACCACGACCCAAGAACACCTCCAAGAGCTTCTCTCTCTCTATATAAGATCAGCCTCTGTGTCTCTGACTCTATACAGACGACCTCATAGCTATCTTATAGTTATTCTCCACTTTCCTGAAACCCTAGTCTCCAAGGCAACATGTATGGACATCTTCCATAACAATAAGTGCAACTTTCCTTTTCTTACAATGCACTTATTCCTCTTTTTTTAAGTCATAAACTTGCTCCCCAAGTTTATTCCTCTTTCCATATCTCCAAGATACTCCCTTACTCTCCAAGTTTACACGACTCCAGCTCAGCATCTTGACTCCACATGGTCTTCACCACTCACTACGACGTCTGCTTCAGCAACTACGTCATCGATTACTTCAGGGCAGACATCTTACATCTTCAATCTCCCCCTTTTAGCTTTGTGTGCCGATCAAGCACAACACTCTTCTGTTTCAGCAACCACGTTGCAACCACGTTGCTCACCTGGAAACTTTCATACCAAATGTGCTTTTCTCCCCCACGAGATGTGCACCACACCATGTTTTCTCCCCCATGAAATATGCATCATCTGTACCAGAATATCACCATTCTCCCCCTCCTTGATTGCATACTAAGCTAAAACAGATGCTTAGATGTCAAGCCTTACAGACCCACCGTCTGTTTCTTCATGTATAATCATGACACAGCCCCTGCTGCAGCGGAATAACAAGTACTGCATCACGATCTGACGCACCTGTCGAACTACCCTTCGACTAGTTTCTGTTGAGGACCAGGCTTCCGTCATGTGTCTTCTTCTTGACCATGAACCCTTCCCCATCCGCACCGAGTGCCCTCTGCACTCGTTGCTATTGCCTTGGAGTGATTTCACTATCACACCCCTGAAGATCATCTCGCACCACTTCCTGACGCACTTTGATG
>NW_013617436.1:111387-115221 GCF_000695525.1 Brassica oleracea var. oleracea | reverse complement strand
AGCAAAACACTCCACCTTCTTGTGTCCAACCTTCCCACAGAACCAACAGCACATCCGATACTGCTTCTTGCTTGGCCTGACACAGTTGCTGATGCACCGATCAGTCTCCTTCCTTGTACCAGCTGCAGAACCATGCTTCAGAACCTCATGTCTGACCTTCATGTTGTTGCACTGATGTACTACTTTCGGCTTGTTACTCACAACTATGCGCTGTAGAACTTCCTCTCTCTGTCGTACGTCCCGACGCACTTCCTGACAAGCTCCTTTGGCTCCACTTTTTGATGTGCTCCCAAGCACGAAATGTGATAGCCCCTTCTGTTGTACGCTAGTACTCTCAGCTCCTCGGTATCCCAGTCCCCATTTCACCATGGCTGGTTGTCCCATTGAGAGTATCTTATCCTAGTCCTTGGATCCACTGTTGAGCATCCTGATCTGTTTGCGATTCTCAGCTAAATAACGGTCCAGCATCATTGCTCTCTCACGTTCATCAATAGCAACCTCCCTCATTCTGCTAACCTCCTTCTCCAGAGACTCATTTTTCTCACTTACAGCAGCAAGTTCTTCAGCAAGATCTTCATACTGCTCACGGCTCTGCACCAGATCGTCTTGCAACCTCAGATTCTCATTCCTGAGATTCAACCACTTGTTGTGCATCACTTGATAATCCTCAGAGTCTGTACTGACATCTGAATCCGAGGATTCACTGGATTTCTACCTGCGTGCACCAAATGCAACCATGTTCTTCATCACCTTTTCATCTTCGTCAGACTCTGAATCATCAGACGACTGCAATGGAACTCCTTTTCCCTTCTTTGAGTTTGGACATTCACGTCGTGTGTGTCCAACACCTCTGCACTCAGAACACTTAAGTTATCTTTGATGTGCTACAGGACAGTCAGCCCTTATATGACCAATGCCTCCATACTCATAGCACTTGAGATTTTCTCTCCTTCTGCCATTGTCACGATCACCTCCCTGGTGACCATACTGATTCCTCCCACCAAAAGAATTCATCTTACCAAAATACCTGACCAACATACCAATGTCATCTTCAATCTTCTGAAACCTATCAGTATCTTTGTCAGCTACAAGCGCCACACTCCTTGGCGCACTGCTTGATGTAGATACTGAACTATTGTTTGTCTCCATCTCTTGTGCCTTCAGCATACCCACAAGCTTGTCAAACTTGAGCTCATCCGTGTTTGTAGCCATCTGTACGACCGCCTTGTGAGCTCTAAACTTTGTTGGAAGACAGCGTAGTAACTTCTTTACCAGCTTCTTCTCCTTGTACTTCTTCCCAAGTACAAATGCTTCATGCGCCATAGTACTGAGTTTGGCACTGAAGCTCGCCACAGAATCATTATCAGACCACCTGAGATTCTCAAGCTGCGACCCAAGATGATCTAGACGTGTCCTCTTGACACTCTCAAGCAAACACCAATGATTTTATTAGAATCTCCTTTAAACAATCTTTACAAGACTTGCTTATTCAGCTTTTACACGTCTAGTGTTAACACCCTAACACACGCTACTGAAAGATTCCTAAGCTACCCGCTTATGTCTCTTCTCCGTCAAGTACGTCAGCGCTTCAGCACGACCCAAGAACACCTCCAAGAGCTTCTCTCTCTCTATAAGATCAGCCTCGTTTGGGAGAGGGTGGATGCGGCCAAGGCTGAGGCGTTTGGGACTGCGGTGGCGTCTGGATTGATATGTGGAGATGGGATTTGGTCGTTTCCGAGCTCGGTGTTGGCTATAGCTGGTGTGAATCCTTCTGGTTGTATGAAGTTTCTCTCTGCTGCGACTAATTCGAAAGTCGATAGCTTTCTGAAAAGATCGTGAAGCTCATAAGGCATTGGTAAAGTGTATTGTTGTATAGATCATAGATGTGGAGGAGTTTGTTTGGATTTGTAATTGCACAATACATGCTTTATAAACAGCTGTTTTTAAATCACAAAAAGACACAAACTTGCAAACATAGAAACAGAGTTTTGTAGTGACACATTAAGGTTATAAGAGAGGAGAAGCTATAGGAGATATATGATTAGGGTCATTACTGTAATTAGTTAATACCTAATGACTTATGTATTCTGTATAAATACTGTACCCATACATATCAATAAAGTATTCAGCCTGTATTCCTACATGGTATCAGAGCCTATTATGATACCTAAAATTTTTAACGCCGCCTAAACCTCTCTCTCTTCTCTCCCGTCTTCTTCTTCTTCTCCCTCTGTTTTTTTTTTTTCATCCCTCTTATCAGCCATGGCCAATGACTCTCCTGCTAGATCTCACGAGACCATTATTGTCTCCAACAACCGCACGCTGCTGAATGTCAATATGGCTAATGTCACGAAACTGACTTCCACAAATTACATTATGTGGAATCGTCAGGTTCTCTCCCTCCTTAGTGGCTATGATTTGGCAGGCCACGTTGATGGATCTCCCGAGATTCCACCACAAACACTCACGGTTGATGATGTCGTAACTGTTAACAACGATTACGTGCTGTGGCAGAGACAAGATCAACTGATCTACAGTTCCTTGCTCGGAGCCATATCTGCGTCTGTGCAATCCCTCCTCTCCACCACCGCCACCGCAGCGGAAGTCTGGAACACTCTCGCCGCCACATACGCGAAGCCAAGCCGCGGTCATATTCTTCAATTGCGACAACAACTCAAGCAATGGACAAAGGGGAGCAAGACCATTGATGAGTATGTTCAGGGCCTCACCAACCGCTTCGAACAGTTAGCGCTTCTCGCGAAGCCTCTTGATCATGAAGACAAAATCAAGTTTCTACTTGAGGGTCTTCCGGAGGATTACAAGACGGTGACTGATCAAATTGAAGGCAGGGATGTCTCTCCTTCGTTAACCGAGGTCCATGAGAAGCTCATTCAGCATGAGCTGAAACTCGCGTCCAAGTCTGAGACTCTGACGCATGCTCCTGTGACAGCTAATGCGGCCAGTTTCCGTGGTAATAACAACACCACTCGCGGACAGGGCCGTTCCAATGCTCGTGGCTCTCACCACAACAACTGGAACAATCGTCGTCACAACTCCAACAGTCAAGGGTACACGCCGAGACTTTACCAGGGCAAGTGCCAGATATGCGGCATTCACGGTCATAGTGCTCGTACTTGCTCTCAGCTGCAGCTCAATGGAAGCTTTGGTAACTCAAGCCAGTCCTCTGCCTCCTCCTACGCCCCATGGCAACCTCGTGCTCACATGGTGTCTGCGATGCCGTATAATGCCAACAACTGGCTCCTTGACAGCGACGCAACACACCATCTCACCACTGATCTCAATAACCTTGCTCTTCATCAGCCTTATACTGGTGGAGAAGAGGTCACGATAGCTGATGGTACTGGCTTACCTATAACACATACTGGTTCTGCACTTCTCCCTACTCCTCATCGTAATCTTACTTTGAGCGATGTCTTATATGTACCGAATGTCAAAAAAAATCTCATTTCGGTTTATAGAATGTGCAATGCTAATGGAGTTTCCATTGAATTCTTTCCTGCCCACTTTCAGGTGAAGGATCTCAGCACGGGGGTCCAGTTGCTCCAAGGCAGAACTAAAAACGAGCTGTATGAGTGGCCGGTTCAGTCTTCTTCTCCAATGTCGTTGCTAGCTTCATCTTCTCAGAAACCAGACCTCCTCTCTTGGCATGCACGGCTTGGTCATCCGGCTCTATCAGTTCTTAAGTCTGTGGTTTCCAAATTTTCTTTACCAGTCTCCTTGTCTGCTTCAAACGGTTTGTGTTGTTCAGATTGTTCTATCAATAAAAGCCATAAGCTGCCGTTTTACTCAAACACCATTGTCTCATATCATCCT
>NW_013617436.1:67591-111244 GCF_000695525.1 Brassica oleracea var. oleracea | reverse complement strand
AAGTTCAAAGCTTTGGTGGAGAACAAATTCAAACACAAGATTGGCACTCTGTACTCCGATAATGGTGGTGAGTTCATAGCATTGCGTCAGTTCCTTGCGACTCATGGCATTACTCACCTAACATCGCCACCCCACACTCCTGAACTGAATGGCATCTCTGAACGTAAACATCGTCATGTTGTCGAGACTGGTCTAACGCTGCTGAGTCAAGCCTCTATGCCAAAGACTTACTGGAGTTATGCGTTTATGGCCGCAGTCTATCTCATCAGCAGAATGGTGACACCGGTTCTCGGCAATGACTCGCCTTATGCGAAGCTCTTCGGACAAACACCTAACTACTTGAAGCTTCGCGTCTTTGGGTCGGAATGCTTTCCATGGTTGCGACCTTACACTAACCACAAGCTGGAACCAAGGTCTGCATCATGTGTGTTTATTGGCTACTCCTTAACGCAAAACGCGTATCTCTGTCTGCACAGACCAACGGGTCGTATCTACACTTCACGTCACGTTGTCTTCAATGAAAAACGCTTTCCCTTTGCGTTTCCTGCGACTGCGACAAAATTAGGAGAAGCTCAGCATCAACCTGCAGAGTTTGCTGCGACGACATTGGTACCGGTATGGCCACTCTTCACAGCTCCACCCCCGTGCTCTGCTCCTCACCAGCAAAGTCCGCAAGTATCACCTTCCCCAGCTCCTCCTCTGTCTCCGGTAACACAGCAACAGAGTTCGTCTCCTACGACGCTTCAGCCACCACCTGAATCTCACACTCAACCACAACCCGGTTCTGTAACCACGTCTTCATCCTCTCTTCCCACCTCACCAAACATACGCCAAAACCAACCCTCCTCTCCATCACCTATGCCCTCACCTGAACCAGAACCTCCAGCACCTCTGCTCCACAATCTCCATCCCATGAAAACTCGAGCCAAAAATAACATATCCAAACCCAAAACCAAAACCTCTTTCACTGCCTCTGTTCCTCAACTCAAACCTACCATTCCTAAGACTGTGGCTGAAGCGCTCAAAGACCCAAACTGGAGACAAGCTATGTGCGATGAGATAAATGCTCAGTTGCGCAATGGAACGTCTGAACTGGTTCCACCAGAACGGTTTCAGAATATCATTGGCTGTAAGTGGGTTTTTACTCTAAAATATAAAGCTAATGGTGAACTTGACAGGTATAAAGCTCGTCTTGTTGCCAAAGGCTTCCATCAACAGCATGGTCATGATTTCACAGAGACGTTTAGCCCGGTCATAAAGCCCACGACGGTGCGAACTGTTCTACATCTCGCAGTCACCAAGGGCTGGACTCTTCGGCAGATTGATGTGAACAACGCTTTCTTACAAGGAACCTTAGACGAGGAAGTTTATGTCACACAACCACCTGGCTTCGTCGATCAAGATTGCCCTCATTATGTTTGTCGCCTGAAGAAAGCGCTATACGGCTTAAAACAAGCGCCACAAGCGTGGTATCAAGAACTTCGCTCATACCTCCTTACACAAGGATTCCTGAACTCTACTGCCGATACCTCACTCTTCACTTATCACTGAGGACCTGATATCATCTATATTCTGGTGTATGTCGATGACATGGTGATCACCGGCAATAACACAAAGTTGATCGATGGTTTTATACAGGCCATATCTTCTCGGTTTTCACTAAAGGACCTTGGCGACTTAAGCTACTTTCTGGGTATTGAGGTCAATAGGACGTCGAAAGGCTTACATATATGCAGAAGAAGTATGTCCTCGACCTCCTAACGCGTACAAACATGCTCTCTGCGCGCCCAGTCTCTATGCCCATGGCACCAATGCCCAAGCTGTCTCTCAAGTCTGGTACACCGATGGAGAATCCTCGCGAATACAGAGCCGTACTGGGTAGCTTGCAGTACCTTGCCTTCACACGACCTGACATTGCATTTCCAGTCAATCGTCTCTCCCATTTTCTACAAAGTCCCACAGATCTCCACTGGCAAGCAGTGAAACGAATATTCCACTATCTTGCTGGTACTGTATCTTATGGGATCCTGCTTCGCTTAGACACACCGTTGAAGCTTCACGCATACTCCGATGCCGACTGGGCAGGAGACGTTGATGATTACTGCTCCACGAATGCATACATTGTCTATCTAGGGAGCAACCCGATCTCTTGGAGCTCAAAGAAACAGCAAGGGGTGGCTCGCTCCTCGACTGAAGCCGAGTATCGGGCTGTTGCCAATGCAGCATCTGAACTTCGATGGGTCTGTTCTCTCCTCACTGATCTCCATATCCCGCTTCCGGAAATGCCTGTCATCTATTGTGATAACATCGGGGCCACATACCTTGCTGCTAATCCAGTTTTTCATTCCAAAATGAAACATATAGCCCTCGACTATCACTTTGTTCGCGACAATGTGCAAGCTGGTACTCTTCGGGACTCTCATCTCTCGACCAAAGACCAACTGGCTGATGCGCTCACTAAGCCACTTCCGCGACCGCGCTTCCTGGAACTCATGCACAAGATTGGAATCACTCTAGTTCCTCCATCTTGAGGGAGTGTATAGGAGATATATGATTAGGGTCATTATTGTAATTGGTTAATACCTAATGACTTATGTATTCTGTATAAATACTGTACCCATACATATTAATAAAGTATTCAGCCTGTATTCCTACAGAAGATAACCTGAGGAATGATTGTGGTAAAGAACGAGACTTTTGGGGGAAGAAACGGTCGACATCACTGATGATGAGGTCGGTGAAGACAAATCAATTTCGTTTCGGTCTCTTCCTCTGTTTTTGACCCTTGCACTGTCTCTAACGTCTTCTCCTCCGCTTATTAATTGTTTTAACAAAAATAGGGAGAGAGAGAGAGAGAGAGAGAGAGATGAGGTGTCGCAGTCTCAAGATATATAAAAGGGTACGAGAAACTATCTTGCCTCCTTCTCTCCTTGAAGTCCGTTCTTCCTTGTGATCGATCATTCTCGCTTTCTGCTACAAACTTCCTCTGTTTTTCTTCTTTCTTCTCTCTCTCTGTGATTATCTCTATTTTTTTTTTTTATCAGAATGAACGGGAAGGCCTCTGTTTCCAAGGATCAATACAAATCGAAACTTCTATCGGTCCAAGTTGCTTATCTACATCTAAGGAAACTCTCTTCGTAGATCAACATGGACGCTCCAAGGTTAGTGTCTTATTCCCAATTTTAAACTGATATTCACCCGTTTTCCAATCTGATATTGAAATGATTTTTGATGCTTCAATAATTTCATTATCACTGATAAATTACCTTATAAGATGTAGATAAGCAAGAATATTGTAACATTGATGTTTTGAAACAACTCAGAATCAAAGGCGACTGTATAAATCGGATTTGCGTTTCCGCAATTGGACGGTGATGAAGGTAAACTTTCTCTCTCTTTTGTTATTTGTTGTTAATGAGTTTTGAACTGCAATACGTTTAGTTAAAACTATATCTAAATAATTATTTTTCAATTTTTTTCAATATATCAAGATCGTTAGAAATACATATGCAGGTGGGGGGGAAGGGAAGGTTCGTACACTCAGTTATTGCAAGGCATCTTCACAAAAGAAACCATCGATGTTCGAACAATAAAGCTAAGTGCTTTCCTTACTGAAAAGCCATATTAGAAATTATTTCCTTTATATTTGTTGTGTGAAGAATTATGATTATGTAATGCTTGAAACTTTAATATCTTGTAAATCAGAAGCTTTATAATAGGTGTCGTTTGAAGAAACTGGAAACACGTTCGACCCTATTACTGATGTGCATTCTATTGTGGTTTTCTCGTTCGTATTGTCTACAACAGACTAAGGTATGATTAATTCTTGGATCATCCTAAGCTTTGACATGGAAATATTTCATGTGGTTAACATTTCACGCAGGAAACAGAGCCAGACATAAATATTTCCCCTCGAAGAAACACCTCCTCACAACTGGCCGCCCATTGTGAACTAACTGTATCCAACTTGGTATAAGGTTAGCATTGAAATTAATACATCTCTGTGATTTTGTTTAAACTGGCCAAAGCTTTTATATAGTTTAGTTAATTATGAGTAAAGGAGTGTACAACACCCTGACTATTGAGTTTCTGAAAGTAAAACACACATATCAAATAATTAAAATAATTTAATTTTATAAGAAACTCTAAATAACATAATTGATCAGTGGACTAATCTAAGAGAAAAAGATAAAAATAGCACTAAATCAAGTTTATGTTTCCAAACTAGCACTCAAGGTCAAAAGTCACAAAAATATCATTTAATGTTTTATTAAAAGTCACAAACTTAGAGTTTAGAGTTAAAGGGTGGGGTTTAGGGTTTAGGGTTTAGGGTTTAGGGTTTAGGGTTTAGGGTTTAGGGTTTAGGGTTTAGGGTTTAGGGTTTAGGGTTTAGGGTTTAGGGTTTAGGGTTTAGGGTTTAGGGTTTAGGGTTTAGGGTTTAGGGTTTAGGGTTTAGGGTTTAGGGTTTAGGGTTTAGGGTTTAGGGTTTAGGGTTTAGGGTTTAGGGTTTAGGGTTTAGGGTTTAGGGTTTAGGGTTTAGGGTTTAGGGTTTAGGGTTTAGGGTTTAGGGTTTAGGGTTTAGGGTTTAGGGTTTAGGGTTTAGAGTAGAGTTTAGGGTTTAGGGTTTAAAGTTTAGGGTTTAGAGTTGAGAAATGAGGTTTTGGGAATAAGATTTCAAATTTTGAAAAATAAAAAAATTAAAATTTTCAAAGGATAAACTTAGAAAGGTCATTTTAGTTTTTGAGTGCTATTTTTGTGATATAAACTTAGAAAGATGTTATTTTGGAGATTTGCCCCTAATCTAATCTAACAATAATAAAAGGAGAATAAACTCAATGTTTAGCTATGCCACCTAAACAAATTAATTCAGACCAATCACACTGCTATATTATGCCATGTCATCTACTGCATTGAACGCTATAGCTTTCGTCGCCGACTTCTTTTTGATCCTTTTCCTCGGAGAAACCCAGCAGCTTTCACCTCTTTAGCTTCTCCTCTGTGACGTCAACGAATCATAATCGTGATCCATAAAGCTCTATCATTTAGTGCAATAACTATATAATCTATCTCTTCCCCTCCGATTTTGCTGAGAAGAAAATGACGTAAAATCTATCTTTTCGAGGTTCTGCCAATGTCATCAACTCTAGATCAAGTAGGCTCTCGTCTCTCCCCCTCTAAATTTGTTTTATAATCTATATGCAAGTTCTTTCTGTATTTGGTTATTCACTCTTGTGTGTATTTGATTCACGCCTTTGCCTCTTTTTAATTCTCTATTTTTTTTTTATTCTTTCTTTTGCCTCTTTCTGATTATACCTTCATGATTTTTATTTTGGGAACTTTTGTTCATTATTTGATTTTCGATTCTACTAGTGTTTCCTGAAAATCGAGTGACTTGTATATTTATTTTTCACAATCGTTTCTTCTGGTTCTGTAGAAAATTGAAATTGCTGTTTAGCTGCTTCGTAATTATTATTCTTCTTACGTTTGATGATTTGTCTTTGAATCGATCTGAGCTTGTTATATTTTTTATTTATTTTGTCAACTTGTGACCTTTGAATAGTCTCTGTTCTCGTTGTTCTTATTTGCAATTTTTCTTTTTGTTTGTTGTAACTTTCTGTCTATATATTGTTACGATGCAAGTCCTGAACTTGCTAAAGATGTGCTTGCGGTTCAAGTTTCTTCTGTTGCTTCTGAATCGGCGTTTAGCACTAGTGGGAGAATTTTGGATCCTTATAGGAGTTCTTTGACTCCTTATATGATCGAGGCTTTGATATGCACACAACAATGGATGCGGTCTTCAAATCAGTCTCAGCCAGCAGTTGCAAACTTGGCTCAAATGTTGGAAGAAGTTGACTTTTTTGAGTCATTGGGTAAGTTTTACAACAAATGGCGTTTGTTACATATTATGAATGGTATGTTAAGCTTTAATTTTCTTAACTAATTAATGGCGTTTTGTTCCTTTTATAGATTCTCGGAACTCACAGGCATGACCAAGTGAGGTTTAGGTACGTGAAGGTACTCACTTTTGTTTGTTTTAGGTGCATGTTCATGCTCTGTTTTAATTGAAATTTGTTATGTGATGGGTTATGTTTTCTGTTTGTTGTGGATTTACGTTCTCAAGTTTGTGTCATTGATTCTTGAATCTACGATATTTTTTCATTGCTGATTCTTATTGGTTATAATTTTGTGATTGGTGAAGGTGAAGGTGAAGCTAAGGAAGTTGTGAAGAAATGGAGATGTTCGTTTTTGGTTTTAAGAGAAACAAATGGGGTTTGTTTTTGGTGTGAAGAGAAAGAGATGGTGTTTGTTTTTGGTCTCAACCTCTTCAATCTCATTTTAAAATTATGAAGTTGTATGAACAATGTTTTTGTTTTTGCTCTCTGTGGTTTCTGTCAAAAAACTTTATTTTATTATCACACTATGGATGGCTGAGACCAAAAACATTATGGATCGTTCATGTCTGAATTTTTCATTTATCATTATCAAACCATAATTAACCGAACAAACTGAATAGGAGCAAACATAACCGAGAAAACCGTTTAACCCGAGAAAACTGAAAAAAAATTCAAAAAAAAGAAAACGAAAAAACCAAGAAATTAAACATTTCGGTTCAATTCGGACCACATAATAATATCTAAAACCGAACCGAATAAACCGATTTTCAAACCGACCCGAACCGAAATTTACTTCGGTTTATTTCGGTGTGATAATTCCAAAACCGAAAGAACCGTAAACCGATTAACCCGACCCGTTTAACCCGAAAAAACCGAATGCCCAGGACTACTTTTTTCAATGAATTTTTAATTTGATTTTTTAGTAAAAGATTGTGGTAGCTATATAAAATTGATTTCAATATTTATGTGTTGAATAGGACGGT
Organism: Brassica oleracea var. oleracea; assembly: GCF_000695525.1. Classification (NCBI taxonomy): domain Eukaryota; kingdom Viridiplantae; phylum Streptophyta; class Magnoliopsida; order Brassicales; family Brassicaceae; genus Brassica; species Brassica oleracea. The sequence continues at coordinate 104,367 of NW_013617436.1, read as the reverse complement.
GTGATACTAGGTGCGGACACCCGAGCAACTGAAGGGCCCATTGTTTTCTGATAAGAATTATGAGCAAATTCACTTAAGGGTACCAAACATATATTGATGTGGGGCTGAACAGTGCATTCCAAGTTATGAAGAGATACAACAATGTACTGTTTGATGGAAGCTCAATGAAACTAGAGATTTTGGGTGGAAATATGAAGGATGCTTTTTTGCAAGCTCGTGTTAATGCAACTGGAATGAACGAAAGGATGAAGAGGACTGATTCCATTGAGGATGTCTTGCTATTTGATTTGTCCTTTTTCCACTCACGAAAGAAAACTGAAGTTTGTGACTTTATAAATGCCACTGATTATAGAAATCAATGAGTTAGAGGCGGGAGAGGCAGACTAGAAAGATTTGCAACTTCTCCTTTGAGACGCTTTCCAATGTAAGTGTTATTGACTCAGAGCACACTTTCATATAAACTATGTGGCGGTTTCCATCTTCTAGTCATATTATATTTATTGGCAGCCAAAACCAACAAGGAGGTGTTGTGAGAAGCGAGGTGGTAGAGGCAGAGGCCAAGCTGATGGTGGCAAAGGGAATAATGGCCCAGCTGGAGATTGTCGTCCCTAAAAAATTGTTAAGAAAATAGAATAAAGAGCTCGGACATGGGCGTGCGGGATAACAATAGCAGTAGGATTTTTACAGTTGTGGATCCTCACGTAAACACGCTCATGTCTGTCTAGGAGCATCCGGAGCTAAAGCCGCTGTTGGTCAGACTTATGCAACAATCTTTTTCCGTAACTACGAGGTATTTCCGCTTGAGTCAAGAGGTTAGAGGCTGCAACGAGTGTATGACAGGATACAAGTTGATAATTGCGCTACGAGATATCGGTGGGTTACTAACTAATCATACGATAGGGAAAAAGCCACATCGTTAAGAAAATTTGCGCCGACCACTGGAGGAGTCAAGAAGCCTCACGTCCCGGAACCGCTGCTCTTCGTGAGATTGATTATAAAATAAAATACCAGAAGAGTACGGAGCTGTTGATCCGTAAAATTTTATTAAATTTGAAGACAGTTAAATTTACGTGAATGTATTTCAATAATTTTAAGAAAAACAAGGCATATTTTCATATTTTCATATTAAGATATTTAATATATTACTCTTTTCAATTCTATACAGTTTCACAATATGAGATTTTTAGTATATTTAACAAAGTTTAACTTCATAAAAGTCTATAACTAATTATATTTGCTATTTTTATCTATAATTATATAAATTCAATATAAATTATATTTTAATGATACTTTCAATTTGCTTTAATATATATGTATCATGTAAAACATCTTATATTACAAAAATATGATAGGACCGGATTTTTACTATACCATACTCATCAAAAAAAATTTTAAAAAAATTATTAAACCGAGCATGCAATCTAACTTACCATGTAAATTTATTAACAAAACAATAGTGAATTATGTGATAGTATTTTTATATCTTTCATTTAAATAAAAAAATAAAGATTTATTGTATGTTTATATTTTAAATGGGATGAATAAGTCGTTGATTTAGGTAATTATTCGGTATCAAAAATCAGAAAAACCATATTGGCACATCACCACAGCTGAATTTGAGAAACTCATCCGTAGAATTAATCAAGGAGATTAATGACAAACTAAGCAAACAAATGGTGGAGAGTACATAGGGAGAGCTGAAAAAAATTGAGAGTTGTACATTTCGACAGCTGAAAAAAATAGAAAGCATTCTACAGCCTCGCCATTAAAAGAGTTATACTACTTGCACCACGAAATGAAATCATCGTAATCAATGCTTACACTATTTTCCATACTGATGGGGTCTTGAGAAAGTATCTCAGATATTAGAAACTCTTCAAGAACATAATAAACATTATATGCGGTTGAGTATTTTTTTTTTGGAATACACGGATATGTATTCACATAGTTCTCACTTAATGTCAATCAAAAAAGAAGATTATGTCATGGTACACGGCTTACTGTGACTTACTTGGTCTCTGTTATGCTAAATATCAATCAAAAAGAAGATTACGTAATGGTACACGGCTCATTGGAATAGTCTCCCAGGTATTATGACAGAAAACTGAATTTATGCATTGGTTGAAATTTTTTCTCACGCACACTTTTTTTTTAATTCCTTAAGTTATCACTAGATTTTAAAGATTGTCTCCGCTCTTTATGAAATCTAAAATCACATCATCCCACAAACATGATGTTGTCTTAGCCACATGCATAAATCCTAAAATAATGAAAGATAAATAAATCAAATTATACACCTTCAGCAGTATTCTCTTAATACGTTGATTAAATATTAGGAAATTGATACTCACTTCTACGCAAGGAACAAGTTTCTACTTTGACAAGAATATCGAGAATATCAAGAACTTCATAGAGATTTATAAATATTTTCTTTCCAAGTAATCAATTTGACTAGAGCCAACTATGTGATTTGGCTACACTTCTTGACTCCATGAATTTACAGATTGAAAATGAAAAAAGACAACCATTTAGAAGGGGATTTGCAGGTCTTATTCACCGCTTTCCACTCCTTCTATAACATTGATTCTAAGAGCAAAAGAGCATTTTCTCTTCCTGAGGATCTATTCATATTTCTATTAACAGTCAAAAACAATTATCCAACGATCTAGTAGGTATAAAAGCACTTAAGCATGATGTAAACAAAAACCATAATAGATAAGGAAAATAAAAAATAAAACTTCTGAATCTTGAACAAAAGCTGCGTAAATTAAAAAAAAAATATATATATATATTATTTTCAAACATTTTTTCTTGGTGAATGTCATCAATACACATGAGCTGGAATCCTGCAAATAAGTTAAGAATTTTAATAAAAAAGTATAAAATCGCTTTGATTATATTAACATACTATACGGAAAACAAATTATAAGTACTTCTTACTTCTTCCTAAATTCTTCAATCTCTGGAATGTTAGGCTCAAATACAATCTTTGAACATTCTTCAATGTTGGTCATATATTTGAATCCTCTTCGCGATTGAAAAATGATGTAACATATAAAGAGCAGTGAACAGTTAAGACATATATACATTATTAACTAGGGTTGGTCCGCGCTACGCGCGGAATATAATTTATGTATGATGTATGAAGCTATAGAATTGTATCTTATGTTTAATGTGTTCTATGAGCTTTTGGAAGAGAAATGTATTATAATATTTAAGTTTTTTTAGAATGTTGGTGTGTAGAGGATATATGTTAGTTTATTCTTTAGTTTATTTTAAAGATTTTAATAATCTTATTAAATTCAGCCGATTTCTTTAAAATTTTGATGTGAAGATAATATTTTAATTCTTCAACTTAAAAGATTAATTATTCTGAATTATATAAATATATTTTGTGTACAATTCAAGTATAACTTTATCTTATTTTTACATATTCTGAAACGATCTTTTATATAATTATGATCAATACTTTTAGTGTTTATAATAGGTCTTGCATATCTATTTGTATTCTATGTTTACTAAATTGTATATTTTGTTTATTTTTGTATGTGTTTTCTGTTTTTTGCTTGTTGTCAAATATATTTTATGACATTGTAATATTTTAATTATTATCTGTTGTGTCTTTTTATTTTAATGTAAACACATCCTCAACTCATCTTTGTATACTTCTAATTAAAATTAACATTTTTTATATTTTTATTAGTGTTGTTAGAGATCATAATTTGTATTAGGAAGAAAATATTTTCATTATTGTAATTGTTATATAGTTTCTTGAATGTTTTCTAAAAATTAAATATATATATATATATATAGCAAATGGAATATAACTTTTTTATTAGGAAGTTATAAAATACAATGAAAATTAAACTGTTTTAAGTTTGATAAATACCATGAAAACAAAATATGAATTATTACTATTCAGATAAATATATTAATGGATTTTTTATATTATTATATCTAGAGACTAAATAAACATTATTATCCACATAATGGATTATATTTTAAAAAATAAATTTACTCATTATTTTCGAATATTTTTTAAAAAAATTGACTATCTCATATAGAATAAATTCATTTATATTTTGAGAAGCTTATTACATTTTTATTAAATATTTTAATTATTTTTTAAAATTTATCCTTTATTTAAAATAAAATTCTAGTGTATATTTAACATGGTAAAATAAATATTTACTATAACTTCCGATTAATCAACGTTTATTCACAAAAATATGTTTCTTAGATAAAAATTAAAATGAAAAAAAAAAACAATTTACAACTCTTTAAGACAAAATGATCAATCAAAAACGAAAAAACTCTCTTCGCTATTTTTTTTTTTTGAACTTAACTCTCTTTGCTATTGCATAAGACAGTTGATCAGTAGAGTAAGAAATTTTTTGATCGTATTGTTGGTCCTCGAACCATTTGATTACCACCCACGTTCTAAAAGAGATTAAATCTGAGAGGTTGAAACTACAATCCTAGATGATAAATTATATAACAATAAAAGTAATATATGATCTTCAAATGTAGAGGACAACAAAGCGTCATGTTTTCCAGGGGTTAAGAACTGGAACTGAAATAAATATTTAATTAGGTGGAATATTTACAAAAGTAAATAAACGAATAATGAATAACATAATTTGAAAGTTTTAATAACTATAAACATACATATATAAAATATGCCTGTTTTTTTATCTTAATTCGAATAGTAAGTATAATTCTTTTTTTAGGAAGTGGGATCCCTGAGTTAAATTCACAAAAATATAATGTTGGTGCCATTTAGATTGATTAAAGTTTTGAGCTTGTGATATAATCCGGAAGAGACTTGCTTGATTTTGAGAAAGGGTAAAGATAAACCATATTGTTTTTTATGGTATATATATCGAGATCGCCCGTCACCTCTGGTTTTCTGTAATTTCCATTATGTTTTTGCTTCTTCAACCATTCACTTGTTAGTTGTCAAAATATGTTTCATTATCATGATTTCTTTGACAATATTAAAAACTTGATTTATTGTTATTACATGCTTAGCACACAAAACTATCGTGACAGAAGACGCTTTACGTCCCAGCAGTATATGGGTACCTAAGATGAGAAGAATTTAGAGGCGAGACTTGGAAAAAGTTAGATGAGCCGCAAATGGGTAGAGAATAAACGCTCCATGGACTATGGCATGTATTGGTTATGGGTGTGAAACCAAATCGTTCCTTCTTTGACCTTAAGATCAATATTATAAATATGATTCTTCTTTTGGTCTAATCGGACACTACGTCAGGTTTTCAGCTCCGTCCGACCACTGATTCCCATTTGAAGAAGCATGGTGGCTCTGGTACTGGTTTGAGCCATACTTACCGTTACCAAGACGGTCTTGTCCACTCTCCCAAAAATAAACGACTCCTGGCCTGGGGAAGAAAGCAGACTCCTCCTTGAACTCCACTTCTTTTAGATCCTGATTTTCGCGCGGGATGCAAACATATCTTTTGTTTTGTTGTGTTAAGAAAGTGGTTGATTATGTGTGTCGATGTTCTATTTGTTAAAAAAAAATTCTCGGTTATAGTATCTTGAAGTAGTGGGAGAAAAAAAGGATGTTGAGATTGTAGATATATGTTAATAAGAGATGATGTTGGGTGTTGTTATTTAGCTGAACTTGCTATATATTAACAAATTTATTTGAATCCGTTTGAAATTTGGATTTGTTTTTTTATTAGCTTGTTGTTATCCAAATGATTGTTTTTAATTTGGAAGTACAAATTTTGTTTAACAAAATCGACAAATTTAAATAATTTACACTAACAAATAAGAGATGAAGTTAGATGTTGTTTCCGCCGAACGTATTGGTGTGGTCGAGTAAGAAACTGAGATGTTTTTATTAAATTTCATTAATTTATTTAGTATAATTATAAATTAGTAATTTTCTAAGAAACCATATACAAATAAAAAAATATTTATAGATATTTATAAATATAAATTTATACATATAAGAAATTGTATTGTTTATTTTCTTCTCAATGAAGTTTATTTTCAGTTTTTAATATTTAGTGTCATTTGAAATTTTGAGTTTAATTCTACATCTAATACATATCTACATTCTAAAATATATACTTGATTATACCAAAAGTAAAATAAACTAATAGATGAATCTATAGAATTCGATTAAAACCATAATATGAAAGAAGCTATTATTCTTATTTGACACAAAACATATTCAAAAGATATGTGTCAAATTGGCTAATCAAAAAAAAAGTTATGTTTTTGTCCAAAAAAAAGGTTGTGTTAAGATATTTTATTAAATTGATAAAATATCATTATTTAAACTTTATTGATTTTAAAGAGTTAAACATTAACCTAGCGTTGTGAAGAATAAAAAAAAAGAAGAAAAAACCTAGCAATGTTTCCTATTTATCTCAGTAATAGACTTTGTTTGTGAGTCTTTCTAAAGAACCAATCGTTTATGTTAGGGAACCGTTTTTTGCGCAAATAGAAATAGAGAAAAATCTACAAAATTTATTAAGGTAAGAAGTAATTATTTATAATATATAAGTCAATTGCTTCTCAAATTATAACAAGAGTGCTGCTAGAGTTTACACGCTCAGAACCATGGATAAACAAATGAGAGATATTCTTATTGGGAATTCTTCATACATGCATTCACTTGTCTTAACAACAAAAGTGAAACCGCAAATTATACAACAAATTTCCCTGGTTAAAAAGGACAGCGAAGAAGACCAACAGTAACCAAATGAGTTCTTAATCCATTGATTTTTCAGACATTGCACCCTTCTTTTATGTTTTTCACTGTTCTTCAGGCTCAGGATATATAGACAACGCTGTTGTGAATCCCTGGCTTCTGGATATGTGAAACACACTCACATATCCACATTAAGTTGATGTTCTCCTTTTCCCTAAAACTCATATAAGAAAAGAGCACCGTATAGTTGAACTGTAAAACTCATATTAGACATGAGTTAAAAAAACAACTATAACAACATTATCACTGATGGACACCAAACGTTTGGCGGCGTCTGCGACAACTTCCTCAGAGATAAAAAGAGTCCTAAAAAGTTAACAAAGAACCTACTATCCAACCTTCAAAGTTCTAGGATTCATGAATTATTTTTAGCTAATTTTGAACATGGAAACTGAGTTCAAATTTTACACTTACAGAAAAGCTTAGTATTTGTGGTAGCATAAAATTGTACGTAAGGCATCTCAACATTGTTGGTGTGGCCTCAGAATGATTTCGGTATTGGCCATCTATCTTTGCAAAAAAATTATTAGGTAACCATGTTCAGTTTGAAAGGCATTATAACTAATGCCCCATCACAGCTTGTATTTCAAACCGAATGGGATAAAAAAAATAAAAGTCAGATAGTCACCTTTTTTTGCATGACTAAAGACGACACATCCTCCGTAGACACCAGAGATCTTATTTAAAATATTGCAGATGTACCTGATAATTTGTACATAGAGAGGATAACATAATCAAATACGATCGAAGATACACTTTTGCCAATATCAAAAGGAAGAAATCTCTCAGAGGCATCTTGATCCTCAGTTTTTAAGCTCCATATAACAGCGTGCTCATAGATGCCCCTGGTAAGTTTTGAAATCCTCAATTTTGTACAGGTCAATAATTCTTAAAAAGAGAAATCTACCATATTGGTCGATCCAAATCATCTATGCTACAGAACAAACAAATGCAGCTATTTAACAATTCAAGTAGACCTAGTATACTGTAAGAGAGGTGAAGAAGATGAGTTGAAGGTGAGAAATACTCACATCTATTTATACAGTACACACACCGCCTCGCAGATTTAACAACACATTCAAGACATCATAATGGGTGTCTGATTGAATGAGATTAATCACGAATACATTAATCTGACAGTTTCAGATAGCATGGAGAAAGTCAGTCGTCACCACGCGGCCGTCGAAGAAGAGAGTCGACAGCCATCTCCTCGAGCCTTTAGGATTAGGGTGTGTTTTGAATTTCTCTTTACCTGAGGCCCAAAATCGTTAACAAACATGTAACAAAGCCCATCTCGCCGCAACTTAAGTGATGCTGTGCGTTTTGCTCCATGTGACACGTGTCGCGTCCAGAACCTTCGACTTTCTGACGTGAATGCTGAGGTGGCGCGTCCTGGAGAGAGGAAACTTTCTTTTATATATATAGATAGATAGATAAGAAATTAACATATTTGCTACCTTTGTCTCTTTCAATTTGCCAAACATTTAACACACACAAAACAACATTTGCTTTTGTTGTATTCCAATAAGCATGTAGTTCAAGAGCATTAGTTCCATATGCAACACATTTTATGTGAGTGTACCAGACAATGGATGTAGTATAAAAGGGTTAGATGCAGAAAATTTTTTAATGTAGTATTATGTAGAAATTCAACTCTATAAATTCGCATAACTTACTCGCGCCTTGCGCGGAGTGAGTATATAAATTTGAATTTTAAATTGTACATATGTCAATTTTTATGTTTTGTTAATTTTTCCACAAATGAAAAATATTAATATGGTTTTTTTTGGCAGTCATGTTTACCAAGTTGAACCACGTTCATATGTGATATTTAATTTATTATTATTTTCAATTATTATGTTATTGATTGTATTACTTGGGCCAGGATTATGTATAGCTCGATTTATCCATATTAAAAGAATTAAGATATATCCTTGGAAGAAACAGGAAACACTTTCCAACGTAATATTGATGTACATTCTATCTTCGTTCTTTCTTGTATACTCTACAAAACCGTTAGGTATGATTCATTCTTCGATAATCCTAAGCTATGAGGTGAAATATTGTAATGGGGTTAACATTTGACGCAGGAAACAGAGCCAGGCATGAAGACTTTCTCTCGAAGAAACACTTCAACACAACTATCCGGGCATTGTGAACTAACCGTGTTCAATTTTATATAAGGTTTGCATCGAAATTAAAATATCTGTGTGATTTGTTTAAACTGTACTTTAAATCTTGCGGGGTGAGTGTATTTAACGATGCATGAATTTTATTACCCTGTTTATACAAACGGAAACAACTATTAGTCATAATTTTTTTTTGCATATCCCCTATATAGTACGTAATACATAACAAAATTTTAGCACTATAATACTTTAACATCGCAAAAAACCATCTCAATGGTTTCATCTCCAGCTGCTGAATACTGTTTCCACAATCGAATAACTTTCACCATGATTTTCCACGTGGTTTTGAAAGGTTTCAAGTCGAAAACTGAATTGATAGAAGACATTGTTTTTGAAACGTGATTTTTTTCTTATTTGGTAGTTGGAAATATGATGGTCTTGTCATTGTGCTAGAAATCGTCTATATAGTTTAGCATATTTAGGTTAAGGTAGTTAATTTTTACCATTAACTACTAAGATTTGCCTTATTAAATTTAACTTAGTTCTCAAGTAAATGTAATTAATTTTTGCCTTGGTGATAAAGATTTTCCTTAATCCCCCTATTCTCGAAGTGTTTATGAAGTCTTATATATTTGATTAAGTTAATAGTCATTTTATTATAGCCTAAGATAAAATTTAATATATCTCTAGCGAAATCACTTCCTATTTTTTGGACCAACATTGTTTTCATACAACTGAATATGAGGCTGCCACATCATAATTTTGTTTTGATAAAAGATGGATTGGATAAGAAGGCTTTTTGGAATCAATTACAATGGGCTGGTCAGATTATAGTGCAAGAAGGGAAACTGGGATAGTGGAAAAAATTTGTAATTGTCGACATGAAATTGCTAAATGGCGGAAAAATAATCCTCCTTATGGGAAGGATAAAATTACTGAGTTACAGAAAGCTCTTGAAGAGGTACAAACAGATAATTCTAGGTCTCAGGAGGATATTATCGAGGTCTCCAAGAAGTTGCAAGATGCATATAAAGATGAAGAAGAGTATTGGCACCAGAAAAGTAGGAATACGTGGTACACATCTGGGGATCTCAATACAAAATTCTATCATGCTTTGACTAAGCAACAACAGGTACGTAATCGGATTGTGGGTTTATATGATTCTTTGGGAAATTGGATTACGGAAGATATGGGTGTGGAAAAAGTGGCAGTGGGCTATTTCGAAGAGCTTTTTACTACCACTTCCCCAACGGAGTTTGATGACTTCCTCACAGAGGTATCACCGGGTATTACTCCTCAAATGAACCAACGTCTGCTGAGAGCAGCGTCAGAGAATGAGGTCAGAGAAGCCTTGTTTATGATGTATCCAGAGAAGACACCAGGACCGGATGGTATGACAGCTCTTTTCTTTCAACATTCCTGGCATATTATTAAGAAGGATTTGGTGGACATGGTGAATAATTTTTTGGTTACTGGAATTTTGGATCCGAGGTTAATTATTACTAATATTTATATGATTCCAAAAACGGAGAGGCCTACAAGAATGACAGAACTGAGGCCGATTAGTCTGTGTAATGTTGGGTATAAAATTATTTCGAAGGTTATGTGTCAGCGGTTGAAGATATGTTTACCTTCCCTCATTTCAGAAACCCAGTCGGCTTTTGTGCCAGGAAGGTTAATATCTGATAATATTCTTATTGCTCAGGAAATATTTCATGGATTACGGACGAATAAGGCGTGCAAAGGAAAATATATGGCAATTAAAAAGGATATGAGTAAAGCTTATGATAGAGTGGAATGAGATTTTATAAAGACTCTCCTACAGAAGATGGGTTTTGATCTTCATTGGATTACATTAATGATGGAATGTATATCATCGGTTCAATATCGGGTTCTACTTAATGGACAACCACAGGGCCTTATCGTCCCACAGAGGGGTTTACGACAAGGGGACCCTTTATCACCTTATTTATTTATCCTGTGCACTGAGGCTTTAATTGCAAAAAAATATTTCTGCTAGCTCCAAGTAATGAGTTGGATACTTAGCCTCTTTCATACGTGTAATGAGACGTAAATGATTAAGTTATTTTCTTCCATGAACACATTATTAATTTATTAATTTATAAATTATTAATTATTAATTTATGATTATAAATAAATTATTAATTTATGATCTTAATAGGACCATATTTTTACATAGGACTTTCTAAAAAACAAATTATGTTATTAATTTATCGATGTCATATTTTGAACCGTTCCAACTCGGGACTGAAAGTTTTATCAAATTATAATGTTTATTAATTTATCGAGTATTAATTTATAGAGTTTCTATCGTACGTCTTTGATGCTTGACCCAACACCCTGATTTTACTTAGGGTGTATGCGATATGATTAGATTTTTCAGGGTGGTATATAACCAAATTATAATCATCCATTTTTTCCACCCACCTTCTATGTCTTATATTTAGATAACCTTGAGTGAAAACATATTTCAAACTCTTATGATCTGTAAATATCTGAACTTTTTCTCTATATAGGTAATCACTATATTATTAAGGAAAAAAATATTTCTGCTAGCTCCAAGTAATGAGTTGGATACTTAGCCTCTTTCATACGTGTAATGAGACGTAAATGATTAAGTTATTTTCTTCCATGAACACAAATGCTAATCTCGTTCATGTTACATCAGTATAAACCATATATTGTACTCCTGTCTTTGGTAATACACATGTTCTAATTCAGGGGCGAGTAGCCGAGAAACGCGCCCGCCTTTGTGCAAGTCGCAGACCCACCATGACGAAGTAGACCTGATCGAAGGTGAAACGCATGCAAGCACTTTTGGTCCAAGTTAGCCGTATAATAGCGTACGGCGGCGCATTAATTTCAGTTTATGCCAAATATTTGCATAAAATGGTGTAAATTTGTTAAAGAGACGAGGTCAAAGCGGTCATTTCTCACTATACGTTAAAATTTTAAAAATAGAATAAGATGTACGTGAGACTTGAACCCAGGTTTTGGGAAGGTTGATCCACCTCTTTGCCATTGGACCATGTAGCATATCAGTATAGGATACCAAACCTAATATATAGTTCACTCCGATTAATCCAATTTAGTTCTCAATTTTTTGATATATCGCCAGGCCCATATCTACCGCCCGACTCATGCCTGGCGTATCACTAACACCTGAGTTTGAGTTAAATGCTCATTTAACTTCTTAAAGATTTTTTCACGGTATCTGACATTCAAACCTTACTCCTTTCCCATTAAGTTAGTCACTAGTTTGGAAAATTTAGCTAATCTTTTTACATTCTTCTTATAGTATCTAACCAACCCGATAAAACTACACACCTCTATGGCAGTTTTAGGGATAGGCAAATTAGTGATTAGCATGCTCTTTTCAGGATCTTAAGTTCTAAATAGTTTTTACTTTTGTAAGTTTTTTTATATTTGATATTGATTTACATTTTGTTTTGAAATAAATAATTTTTGGTAATATTAAAAATTTTAGAAATAAAAAAATAACATAATGATTTATCATAATATGATTGACGGCGGTTTGGCTTATAGTTTCAATTTTTATATATTAAGAATTGCTTATAAATATTATTACAATAATATAATTAAATAAAAAATTCTTGGTTGGCCCATAAGTGTATAGGCCCATAGGTTTTTTTTGCGCATAATAATAGATCCGTCTCCCTCTCCCTCTCCCTCTCCCTCTCCCTCTCTCTCTCTCTCTCTCTCTCTCTCTCTCTCTCTCTCTCTCCTGAAACCATATGAGCCATGTGTGAATCCTATCTTTCTTTGCCAAAAACTACGCTTACTAAACTTAGTGAATAATTGTTATTTTCATAACCTATTCATCACCACACGCAAATGCCACTCATGGTCCTCTTTAGTCCTTGAGTAAATTATAATATCATTGGTGAACACAATTATGAGTTTATCTCAATAATCATGAAACACGTTGTTCATTAATTTTATAAAGGCTGGCCGCACATTAGTTAACCTAAAATACAAGTACGAACTCATAGTTTCCATAGTGAGTCCATAAAGCCGACTTCATTTCATTCTCTTCCGCTATAGCTAGATATCTGATGATAGCCTGATTCTAAATCTATTTTTGGAAACCATGAAGCTCTTTGTATTTTGTCAAACAACTCGTCTACATGGTAGCTGGATCTTGTTCCTAATTGTGGCGTTATTTAATCCCCGATAGTCTATCTAAACTTCCATCCTTTTTCTTTACAGATTGAATTGGTGCTTCCAATGTTCAACTACTTGAATGAATGAACCCCTTGTCTGTTTAGTCCTCTAATTGCTTTTTCCAACTCTGCCATCTTTGTAACAACTGCTGAATCTATCTGAATGGTTAAAGAATCTCCCCTCATTGGTGGTGGCCTTTTTAATAGTTCAAAGATGTCCTTATGCTACCACTGAAATAGTGTCTAACTCTGCATCTACTTCACCTCTATGGCGATGTAAGGTCCATTCTTCTTTGCCAACAACTTTTCTGCTTGAATCATCGAAAGGATATGAACTCACTCAGAACTTAACTAAATTAGTGTTCCTTCAAGTTTACATGAGTGTCTTAATGATTCAAAACTTTTACTAATCAACCTGATGAAATCTCTTCATAACTAGACACTCCACAAAGATATTCAATCCTACAATTCAACATATACTACTAAACATGATCCAAGGGGGAACCCTATACAATCAAATGACCTTTTTTTTTATGCAAAATAAAAAATATCTCTAACTTATTTGGAACATTCCAAGAATATTCTAACCCATCTCCTTTCTGTTACGATCCTTCGGGTCAAAATCGGAGTGGCCTTTAACCTAGGTTTTAATACCAAATTGTAACACTTGTGCCCAATCACTTTGTTCCATAGTCTCACGCCCTATAAATTGAACTACAAAAAAACACCTACACCCACTAAAAAGGGAAAAAGAGGGGGAGGATGAATAACCAAAAGTCATCTAATTAACATTGTCATGTATGCCCACATGATTCCCAAAACTAGTAACCAACCTGCATGCGGAAATGTTTAAAAATCAATAAGTACAGCAATTCGTTTATATTAACACACATACTTATCAAACACACCAGAATTTCTCATCTTATAATTACCATTTCTGATAATGTTGATAACATGACAACTTGGGCTACCTATTACCTCGAAAGGGCGTAGGCCACTTTGGACCCATTAACTAGTTTACAGGCTTCGACGGGATCGCCATCTTCTCATCCTCAGGTTGACTTCATACAATTCAAATATACTAACCACCTCACATCTTATCATTAATACGCCATATTATCAATGATCAATTATCGTTCTGACTCAACCTCAAAATTTTCAAGTTTTGGGAAAACAAGAAAAATATCTCGCTTAGCACGAGTCTTTAAAATAGCTTCGGCACAAAATAAGAAAAGATATCTCCAACGCATAAATGGTTGGGAGTTCACAGCCTCTACGAGAACAAAGTCAATGGTGTCGGTGCATGGCAAAGGAAACAAAGCAGTGAAACAAAAATTTGTTTTGGGAATGTCAAGGGAAATCGCCTCACAATATGGATTTGTGAGTTTGGGAAACCAAATCTAGACAGATTTCAGAAATATGATGATTTCCCTCAAATTTTAGATCAAAATAAATTTGGATTTTACCTTCGATTTGAGATCTGGAAGTTGTTGTTTCTTCCTTGCTATGAGATCTATCAATCCAACTCAAGTTTTTACCTATATATTTCGTATCTGATCGTCTTTCCAAAACACCTTCTTGGCATTGATTCCTTTTGGGAACTCAAGGTAGTTGACGGTTGCAATTTCAATCATTTTGAGAGCTTTGCTGTCAAATTTGTCTCTCTATCACCTCTATGTTATGGCTCACGTTTATAAGAGAAAGATTATGGATTAAGTCTGTAGACGCCGGTAAACCGGACTGACGTAAACGATATAATAAAAGCGAAGTTAAGGAAATAGACGAATATTAAAAACGAATACGAGGACGATAAGAAATCGTATTCGCAAACAGACATGGAGTCGAGATATGATAGCTTTCCTTAACTCAAAATATTCGCTCCGTTAGTGAGACGAGACTGTACGAATATAGAGTCTCAGGATACAACTATGGCAGACGAATCACGCCTCACTCGTGATCGCCCTATCGAACTATAAACTCTACGAAACACTCTCGGAATTATGAATTACGCTAAGGGATTTTTGCTGTGGTTTCGATACGGAAAAAGTTAGAAATGAATGAAGAGCAGAGGCGATATTTAAAGAGACGGAGACAACCCACTTCCCGCAACAGCTGCTGCACGTGGGCAAGAATCTCGCGGAGATCGAGGGAAGTTGAGTTGCGAAACTTATTCCCCAAGACTCTCTCTTATTTCGTTTAAAATTTCGAGAGGATAAAATGCATAACGTTTTTATTTTATAGACAAACCGTTTGTCGTTTAAAATATAATTGCACGCTGTTTTTTCTCGATTTTAAATGGCAAAATGTTAAATTTAACTTGGTCCGAGCCTAAAGCCGGCCAGGCAACGGCGGCGCACAAGTGGAGCGATCTCTCCTACTGAGCCGTTTTGAACACTAATAGCACATGAGCATATTTATACTGCTCGAAAATCAGTCACACAACCGATGTGGGACTTCACTTACTTCCTCGTTCATTTAATAAAGAGGCCTCCGAATGGGCCATTTATATTCACAGGTTTTTCAATTAATTTGGAAGCCCACTGGCTTAAATTAATTGATCCAACAAAGTCTACCAAAATTACCAAAATACATTAAATTAGATTTTGAGCTTAAATGTGGATTTTATGTTTAGGCTCCGAGAGTTTATTAGAATTAGGCTACACTTCTTTGCAGTTTTTAGAGAGAGAAATACAAGATGCCATGGGAAAGAGCTGAGTACATATCTTTTCTTGTACGGTGTTGGCACAAGTGAAAATCAATTGTTATCTTGTAGCTTGGTTTGCCGCAAGCATCTCTTCTTTGCATTACATGTTCCTTAGTTTTTTTAATAGACGACGTTATATGATTTTGCACATAGAATAAAACGTTTAATATTTTTATATTTTTTAAACAAAAATATTATTAATTGTTCACATTACCACAATTCGACCGATGATAAATAAAAGGGCAATTCTCTTAAATAGACTATTTTTCAAGTTTTTGTTACAAAAATAGACTTTAATGAGAAAATGACCAAAATATTTCATTTAATAGGTAAAATACCATAATACCCTAGATATAAATAAAACAATAAAAATAATAAAAATATATTTTTTAGGCGGAGGCACAAGTGATAAATACTCAGTGGAGAGCTCCTCAAACACGGGATATGACCATGTATGTAATCCCAGGACGATGGTGTTTCACGGATGGATCTTGTAAAGATAAAGATACTTTTTCAGGTCAAGGATGGTACATCACCCTAGAGGGTTTTGATGGACTGTTAGGGGCAACGAATGTAAGGGCGAGTCTTTCACCTTTACACTCGGAAGTGGAAGAACTCATTTGGGCAATGGAATGTATGAAGAACTTACGGTAGTTTCGGGTTACGTTTGCGACAGATTGTTCTCAATTGGTGAAGATAATTTCGAAACCAGAAGAATGGCCAGCGTATGACAACTATCTGGAGGATACTAAGATCTTGAGAGCAAGCTTCTCAACTCAGAAATCGTTCATGTACCTCGGACGAAGAATTTAAGGGCGGATAGTCTAGCACGCAGTTCTAGAAAACGACCGTCTTTCGTCGTTCACATGGTTGCAGAGTTACAGGGATGGTTCGCAGAGTCAGTATGAGTCTTTTTGTGTTGATGTCAGAAAAAAAAAGTTTTAGATTATATGTTTTCAAATTCGAATTTTTTATAAATTTATTTTTTTGAAATGTTTTTTTTGAAATATTTTTTTTTAATTTTCTTTTTTGTAATTCGAAATACTTTTTGAAACTATTTTTCAATATTTTATTTTCAAATTTTTAATATTTATTTATTATTTATAATCTCAAATCTCCACCCCTTAACTCTAAATCCTAAGGTTTAGATTAGTTAACCTTGTGGATATACGTGTATATTTACTTTTTTAATGAAATATTTTGGTCATTTTGATCCTTACAGTCTATATTTGTGATAAAAAAAATTTAGTGGTATCCTAGGGTATTTCTCTAAATAAAAAAATCATATAATAAAACATATTATACTTTACATCGAAAACTGAAAATATTATCTAATTTTCAACAAAAACTATTCTTCAAAATTTTTATTATTAAAAAAGGAGGAAGTAGCAGAAGTACCTAAAACACCATCTAACGATGCACTAATGTAAAAACCTTTTTTGGTTTCAATAAATTTTACATTTTTTTATCAAGATTTTTTTACATTTTTTTGTTCAAAAATTTTACATTTAGTTAAAATATGAAAAGAAGAAGAAAAAGATGCAGAATTGAAGCAGGAGATTCCTTGTAAGCATTAATGTTGGTTGGATCATTGAAGTTGCCACCAAATCCATGGATATGCAGACCAATAGTCCCAAAAAAAAAAGAATTGAATAAGAAAATACTAACACCCCAAATGATGATAGTCTAAATTAGGCCATTATCGTTTTGTTTTGTTCAAGCTAGAGACCATTCGTTGGTATATGTTTTCATTCCGATTGAGAAGTTAACATGACAGTCACAAATTCTAATTGTTAATCTAGACTTTTCACATTATTATGTTTAGAAGAAAAAAATATTGCTCTTGATTTTGCCATCGATAACTACAGATAACGTGTAAAATATATCATCAACCTAAAAGAAAAAGAGACCGTGTGGTCTCAGTGTTAAGGTTTATTTATTTCCCCATGATACCTCGGATTAATTTTTGTCTTGTAGCAAGTACGAGATAATTTAAAACAGTAAAACAATACAAGAAAAAGTACATATGATGCGCAAGGACGTGGCCATAATCATGTTATTTTAATGCCAAGTAGAAGTTGCCAAGTTAGTGGTGATATAACGAAATCATCAGTCATAAAGCGCGCGTTCACACAACTCGATCACTTCATTCAATTGACGTCATTCAGTTTCTAGATTTTGTTTTTGCATTTAATACGAAACAATTGGTAAATAATCACAAAACTACAGTGGACACTGTAGCCAGACAAAAGGTCCACCAGGGCAATATAAAATCTGCCTCCGCCGCTGGGTGCCACTTAATCATAAACTTAAAATCATATGGGGCATTACAAAAGATTTTGCCACTTGATCATAAAAATTTCAAAAAATCAATGAAAATAAAAGGTTCTTCAATAATTCATATGGGCCAGCTCCCTTCCCTCCTCTCTACGTACCTCCACCACTGGGTGTCACTCAGTGGCGAAAACAGGTTATAGGGCGTGGAGACATGTGCACCCTCAATTATATTAAAATTTAAAATTTTGTATGTAAAACATCAAAAAATGGTAGCTTATATGGTAAAAATGGTAGCTTATATGGTAAAAAGTAGCTTGTGTATCTTCACTTTCCAAGGTTTAATCTTTTTCATATGCAATTTGGTTATTTCATCACCAGTGATGCACCCATCGTTTAGATTGTCTAGATTCGCCTCTGGTGCCACTAGCTACCACGAACCACTAATGGTGCTATGGCCACACAGTCGATAACCTAGAGCCGAGCACATTCTTGGTAATAAAGTAATGGTAAAGTGTGGTCTTCCGTATAATATGAATAAACCCAAAACATATGGTAGAATTCTATCTGTCACCTCAAACGGGGGTTCTTCGTGTTTGGGTTCTAAATATATGTGTTATGTATATATATATATATATATATATTTATGTATATATTATATATGTATAAATAATTGTTGGGTCCACAATTTTTGTGGAACTCCATAAGTAAAGATTCTTAAAAGAGGGTTTTAAAAATCTCTAAGAATCCTTATTTATGGATTTCACAATAATTGTGGACCCCACAATTATTTACACATATATAATATATATATTAAGAACTCCGATCGGAAGAACCCCATTGGAGATGTCTATGAGCACATTTATCGCGGAACCCAAAATGAGTTTCTGCATCAAATAAGGGTGTGGGCCCCATGTTTTTTGAAAAAACGATCCCCAAAGTTCCCAGTTACGGATCGCTCTTGGCATGTTTGTTACACTATTTTGCAGGCTCCACAACACATGGCGGCCCGCGGTTGGTTTCGTTTTAATTTTTTTTTTTTTAATCAGATAAAACCAAAAAAAAAAAAAAAAAATTTAGAAACCCTTACCCGATAATCATGCTCTAAGTTGTTGTCCTTTTATTATTTGAAACAGACGAAGAGATCAAGATCATGGTTAACAAAACTACAAAACCCAAATTATTCCCCAGTCCGTGTTTACGTCGCGTAATCTGATTATTTTTTGATTGACTAGATCTGATATTATTTATTTAGACTAGATCTGATATTATTTATTTATTGTTAATATATTAAACATTTTATCGACTTTTTCTTTTCAAATGGTATGTCTTTTCCTTTGGCTTCCTATATATTAATCAATTTCTCACATAGTTGATACTAAATATTGCTACCTCTTTCATAAATCAAAGCCACTTCATTTAGTTCCACTAACAAGCGGAAAACACGTAGATACTTGTCTCATAGCCAGCAAATTTGATCCATAGAGGTTTGTTTAGCTTTGTCTGACAATTTTGGGGAATTTCAAACTCTCTCTTGCTGTATCCGGGCAAAGAAAAATGGCGGAAAAAGGAGAAGGAGAGGAAACAATAGAAGGGCGAAAGGTAAGAGCTATGTGGGATTTAGAGCAGAAACTTGATCAGCCAATGGAGGAAGAAGCACATAAGCTCAAGAACATGCAGAAAGAAAAGGTAAATACTATACATAACTTATCATTTTTTCTTCTTGTAAAGTTCTTCTTGTCTATACTTAGGACATAAACATGAGTATTAGACTAAAACAAAATAATCAATGTTTATAGTTTTGAGTACTATCTGAATTCAATTAACTCAAAGAGAGATGAACAATTCACATGATCAAGGTTGAGAATTGAGAACTTTCTGGATCTTGTTTCTTTCTTCTGAGAATTCGCAAATCTCTTCTTTCAAGCTAGTTCTTATTTGGGTGTGACATGATAATAACGTAACTATATGTTTGGGGACTGTTATTCACTGATTAAGAGTTGCTATTTTGATGTTATATAGCCTTCAACACTTGCAATTTTGATAAAATTCAAGAGAATATGTTATGTGTGTGTATTATACCTTCAATTTTTTCCCAGCAATTTATTCACGAAGCTCAATTGAGTTTCATTTTAGGGACTATACTATACAAAGATTTCCGAAAAATAAAGTATTTTGAATAATATAGGATTTAGTAAAATTCTTAAAATTAATCTTGATTGAATAACACAAAACTGTGTATGAAAATAGTAAACATGGTTTACAAAACACCAAATTTTAATCTTTAATTAAGAATACCAATCGGATAACAATTGATTCTGTATAAAATTCATGACTGAATAACATCCTTAGATTAAGATGTAAATTCTATTGGTAAAAGGGACAGTTGTGAGTACCGCCATCTGGGTTCGAATCCGGCCACTTTGGACACCTTAAATGGTAAGATTCCGCGGGCTTTGCGGTGATTATTCTTTGGGCCTAGAAAGTTTTTGGATCATACCACGGTTATAAAAAAAAGTCATAAATTCTATGAGACATCATTTCAGAAGCTAATTCAATCATATACATAAGTTTCAGAGATAAGAAGTTGAGTATTTTTTATCCACTTCATCTATTGTCTACAGGGTTTATCAACGTTGATGCTTCTGAGGTTGGCCTTCCAGAGTCTAGGGATAGTTTATGGCGACTTGGGGACATCTCCCTTGTACGTGTTTCACAATACATTCCCTGATGGAATAAATGACACCGAAGATGTAATTGGAGCACTTTCTTTAATCATTTACTCCCTCTTGCTTATCCCTCTCATCAAATATGTCTTCATTGTCTGCAAAGCTAACGACAACGGTCAAGGTAGGATCCCTCTCACTATATGTTCAAAGTAAGTAAAATCACTACAGATTTAGCTGCTCCTGAATTAATGAAATGTACGTGCAGGTGGGACTCTAGCTATTTACTCGTTGCTATGCAGAAATGGTAAACTGAAACTAATCCCGGACCAGCAACGTAGCGACCAGGAGCTCACGACATATGGACGTACTTTCTTGCCTGAGGGGTCTATGGCTGCGAAAACCATGAACTGGTTGGAGAAGAAAGAATCTAGGAAGAGAGCGCTTCTGATAATTGTTCTTGTAGGGACTTGTATGACGATTGGTGATGGCATCTTTACCCCGGCTATCTCGGGTACGTAGGTCTCTCTTAGCTTACATTTCCTGGATTCATAGATGACAGGTTACTGAGTGTTAGTTCCTGCTTCAGTTCTTTCAGCTACTGGTGGGATCAAAGTTAACAATCCACAGATGAGTAGCGGTATATTCTAATGTTAGTCCATTTTTTTCGGTTTATTTTGTTTTTCATTTGTCTGTTAATCCTTTCCCAACTCTTTTCTTGTTCAGACACCGTTGTGATCGTCGCTGTTCTTATTTTGGTGGGTCTGTTCAGTATGCAGCAGTATGGTACGGACAAAGTTGCATGGCTCTTTGCACCTATTGTCTTTATTTGGCTTCTGTTTATTGGAGGCACCGGGTTATACAACATCTGCATATACGATACAAGCGTTTTAAAAGCCTTTTCGCCGACATATGTATACATGTACTTCAGACGGAGAGGGAGAGATGGTTGGGTTTCGCTTGGCGGAATTCTGCTCAGCATAACAGGTTACATGCTAAACATGCTTGTTCTTTGCCCCTAGCCTCTTTTTTCAACTGATTTTTAAATGCATCTTCTTTGTTGTTTCATCTTTTAAAAATGTAGGGACAGAGGCACTATACGACGACATTGCTTATTTCCCATTATTAGCTATACAGCTTGCCTTTACGCTTTTCGTGTTCCCTTGTCTTCTTTTAGCATATTGTGGCCAAGCTGCGTACCTTGTCAAAAACAAAGATAACTATGCAAATGCATTCTATGAATCTATCCCGGGTTTGTCATAAAACTTGTCTTACTGACTGGAGTCATAGTGCCTAATAATGCTGAACTTTTATCTCTTTTGCTTTGACTCCACAGATAGTATATATTGGCCAATGTTTATAGTTGCCACAGGAGCTGCGGTTGTTGGAAGCCAAGCTACAATATCAGGGACATATTCGATAATCAAGCAGGCTATGGCTCATGGGTGTTTTCCTCCTGTTAAAGTCGTTCATACTTCGAAGAAGTTTCTTGGTCAGATTTATAGCCCGGATATCAACTGGATACTCATGGTTGGTTGCATAGCCGTCACTGCTAGATTCAAGAATCAGAACCAAATAGGGAATGCATACGGTATGATGCTCATCTTAAACCATGTTGCTAACGTTAAGCTAGATGGCTTTCAACCTAAAACCAATTGTGTTAAGAGGAGTGACATATCTATCTTATATATTACTTGGGATTCATTCCAACTTCCGATGTGCGAGACTATGTCTCTAATAGATAAAACCTCTGACTGACTGTCTTGGTATCATGATGAAAATAGGGACGGCAGTCGCTGTTGTGATGCTTGTGACTACAGTACTCATGGTGCTTCTTATGCTACTCGTGTGGCGGTGCAACTGGTTTCTCATCCTCGTATTCACCGTGCTGTCCCTCATGGTTGAAGGCGCGTACTTCTCGGCAGTTCTTTTAAAGGTTAACCAAGGTGGTTGGCTTCCGCTAGTCATAGCAGCGGTCTTACTTGTTGTAATGCTGGTCTGGAATTACGTAAAAATCAAGAGATATGAGTTCCAAGTGCATAGCAAAGTTTCAATGAGCTGGATCATCGGCCTTGGCCCGAGCCTTGGGCTTGTCCGGGTGCCGGGGATAGGGATAGTCTACTCAGAGCTAGCGAGTGGCGTTCCTCACATCTTCTCTCATGTCATCACTAACCTCCCGGCGATTCATTCAGTTGTAGTCTTTGTCTGCGTCAAGTACCTCCCTGTCTATACTATCCCCGAAGAAGAGAGGTTTCTAGTGAAGAGAATCGGATCCAAAACATTCCGAATGTTTCGCTGTGTCGCCAGGTACTTTCATGGTTACTTTTGTGACTTATAATGCACTTAAGTAATTCTCAGCCGTTGAACAGGTATGGTTATAAGGATCTACAGAAGAAAGACGACGATTTCGAGAACAAGCTGTTTAACAACCTGTTCTCTTTCGTCCAAATGGAAAGAATGATGGAGCCAGTTTCGAACTCAAGCAACAGCAGCAGTGCTTCTATCTGCAGCCAGCCGCATCAGTCGAGAGAAGTATTGATCAACAATAACGACATGGACATGTTCTCTTCGATGGTGGACTACACGGTATCAACACTGGACACAATCATCCCCCTTGATATACCGAGCAATGCAGCTAGCTACTGCCCGGACAGAGCGGTGGGTGAGGAGGAGACAAACGAGCTGGAGTTTCTAAAGAGTGGTAGAGACTCAGGGGTTGTTCATATTCAAGGAAACACTGTCGTGAAAGCAAGAAGAAATTCATCGCTTCCTAAGAAGATTGCCATAAATTATGTTTATGCCTTTCTTAAAAAGATTTGTAGAGGGAACAACGTCATCTTCAATGTTCCTCACGAGTCCCTTTTAAACGTTGGACAAGTCTTTTATGTGTAGAATTTATCATGGTTTTAAGGGGCTAACGTCTCAGATTGGTTTGACAAATCGCAGTAAGCTGAATTGAATGTTTGTACACAGTTAAAGTTTGAACTATATGCAGGCCCGGGCTTGAACCAAAACATTTGATACAAACATATGGGGCCTACTATTTTTGTCAAAATTTTAGGGCCTATTTTTTTCAATGTTATTACTTATAAATATATCAATTTGACAATTTGTTATCTCACAGGAAAGATTAAATGGTTTGGCTATATTGTCCATTGAAAAGGATATGATCAAGAACTTGATTATGAAAGTTTGTTGGATAATTTTGCAAGAAAAAATGCAAGAATATCTATATTTAAGAACTGATAAGTTTTTTAGTTTTGAGGATATTGTAATTTTTTATTATAAACTTTAGTTTTTTATCGACATATTTTTTATATATTATCTAGAGCTTCAATTTTGTATTTTGTATTGGACCATGAATATCTCAGGACCGGCACTGACTATATGGTACCTATTATTAAGGATCAATCATATTGATGATTGATTTAGGATCTTCTATGTTTAAGGAAACCATATACTCTCGTCAATAAACCCTACTACAATGCCGTACTGCCGTGTATATAAGGCACTCTTGTATAACTCCATATCATACTCAATACTTTCTTACATTAACAACCCAAAATAAACCAGAAGTGCATAATGATCAATCTTGTTCGGCTACTATGATCTATACCGGTTTCAGTGTTTTTAGAGCAATCTATAACTATGAGTTGGCAAGTATTAGAACTAAAAGATAGTCTTCAATTTGAATGACTCCTATATTCAAACACTTCATAAAATTTATTTATAATTACCTCCAAACAAAGTGTTAATGAATAATAGAATAAAGTAAATATTCTGATTTATAAACAAATAACAAATCATAATATCACAATAACAAGAGTTATTTTATAATGACGTCAAAAATTATTTATCTTATATTATATAAAGCTCGTTTATTCAAAATTGCTGATTAACATGATCGTGACATATGTCAATAAAAATTTTAAGATTATGACATGTCAAAAAAATATGATACCATTTTTTTATGTTAGCATGATCGTGGCATCATACTTGATGGATGTGGTATAAAACTTTACTGACACTATCATTTGATCGTCCTATGCCTGGTGAAATTTTCTAGTCATTAGATACTTCTTAGTATGTTTTCTATTTTCACATCTTTCTACATTTCTACTCTTTAGCATGTCATTTTCACAATAACTCTTTAAGATCAAGAGGAAAGAAAGAAAGATCTCTATATATCTTTCCCTCTACAGACAGAAATATACCCAAAATAATGATTTTTGAAATGGAAAGAAACAGATTCCTCTGCTGTACATTATTATTGCTCGTCTCAGTCTCCGTTATTGTTCCTTCTCTCAGTGTTCAATTTGAGAAAATGGACACAAGTATTCAGTACAATGTGGTGTCAGTTTTCACCACTTGTTGTTGTCAATGCATAGTAGATGGAGCTGGATGTTGCTGTGGTAATGGTGGAACCGGATAAGACGGTACAGCATAAGGAGCAACTCCAAGATGATGATGAGTTCCCATTGGAGGTGGAAGCATCACAGGTGTTCCCACAGCTGAACCCATATGATCAGGCGGTGCGATGATGGGCTGTCCCACGGGTGCACCACCATATATCCCTAATCCAGCCATTGTGTGATGTTGTGGCTGAGGCTGAGGCGGAGGCTGAGGCTGAGCTAGTCTATGCTTGACCACTTGTTGTTGTTGTTGTTGTCCTGTAACTGCAGGAGCTTGATTGTTCACAGAAGTGATGTCGTGAATGCTAGACCTTCTTCGATCTCGGTTCATTGAGTTGAGCCGGATGAAGTATTTTTGAGCATGACTTGCTACTTGAGTTGGTGTTCTTGTGATCACATAGTTCCTTGAGATGCTTCTCCAATCTCCTTTCCCAAATTTTTCCAAACCCAAAAGAAATAACCTTCAACAACAAAAACAAAAACAAAAACAGAGCATTTGAATAAAGGCAACATCTTTATTTCGCTTTTATAAAAGAATTGAGGAGGAAGAAGAAGAAACCGATGCTCTTCTTGTGTCCATGGGATCCCTTTCTTCCTCTCTTGTTCAAGTTTGGAATTACTTCTTCCGCCGCCATTGGAGCTACTTATCCCGGAGACTCCATGGTTTGGTTTCTTCTCCGTTGATCCGCCTCCGCCGGAGGAATGGCAGTCTCTGTTCGCCGGAGAAGTTGCTGCTGCTTCCTCGCCTGTTCTTTGATACCGAGGCAATGGGACTTGTCCACTCTCGATTGCCTTGACATCTTCTAAAAGCATTTGGTAATGATTCTTGACTTCTTGTAATGATTTGGTTGGAACCATTGACGCCATTTTCATCCATTGATCCTCTGTTATCTCCTCTTCTACGCAATGCATAGCAATTGCGTTCTCGAATGATTTCTCTTCTTCTATGCTCCATGTCACTGCCACACTCTCCATTAGATTCTGCTTCAATCTCTTTACTCTCTCACTCTCTCTGTTTTTTTTTTTTCTCTCTTCTTTGGGTTAATCGTGTGGTGGGCATAATATTGTTTGCGAAACGTATGTGAATGGGTCAGATTCTTTGCTTTTTGGAGTTTTGTGAAATTCTTTTGTGTTTAAATTTTGTAGAAGTGCACCATAGTAGTGGAGATTATGTATATGCGCAGGATAAAAGTGGGCATATGCGCAGGATAAGAGCGTTTTTTTCTTTTTTTTGACTGAATTTGGTGCCAAGGGATAAGAGGGTTGATGGGGACATTAACTTATTCACAAGTATCAATCAGTTGGGTTCGTTTTCTATTGTGTCACTCATAAGTAAAGAGTATGCACAAGATAAGATTCTTGTAGTTGACGACTACTCTCATTCTCTCTTTTGAAATGATCCTCACTCTATAGAGATTTGGTCATTTCGGTTGATGCTTCTCTTTTTGGTTCAGACCGGTTTCATGCTTCTAACACTAAACAAAGAATGGTGTTTTTTTTTTTGTTTTGTCAGCAACTTTACGGATTCATATTGACTCTGTGAACCACACTGGGAGATCTTGATCCATGTGAACTACAAAAGACGTTTCCTTCCTAGCGATGCGTGCTAAGCTATCCGCCTTCTTGTTATGCGTTCTTGGTACATAGATAATCTCTGCTCGGAAAAAACTCTCTTTCAGGTTGTTTATATCTTCCAAATAAATTGCAAATGCTAGACATTCTTCTGGTTCTGAAACCACCTTCACCAATTCAAAACAATCCATTTTAAACGTAACCTGAAATTGTCGTAAGTTTCTCATGCATTCCATTGCCCATAGTAACGCTTACATCTCTGCATGAAGAGGAGAGAGGGAAGCCCGGACATTCCTTGCCCCCATCAGGCCCTCAAATCCTTCTAAAGTACTATACCATCTTTGACCTGAAAAAATATCGTTTTCTTTCCAGGAAACCATCCGTGAAACACCATCTTCCGGGAATTAACGAAAGAATCGTAGCCTCTACCTGTGGAATCCTCTTATGTTCATTCAAAATTTGTGCCTCAACCCAGAGTGTAGATTCCGTTTCTGCCAGTTTAAGGGTATCCCTAGGATCCACATCCAGATTACTAAAGACTTTATTATTTCTTCATTTCCAGATGTACCATAGTATCCATGCAAACAGATGGTCCTCCATCTGTGGAACAACTCTCCAAAAGAGGTGATCCATGTTCACGAAGAGAGAACTTGTTGGGAACATAGCTGGATTTTTTGGAATCTTTGAAAGAGTCCACACCTGAAGTGCATGAGGACATTCAAAAAATACATGGTTGATCGATTCCTCATCAGCTCCACATCTTGCGCAAAAGGTATCTCTGTGTATCCCTCGCGCTTGCAAATTCTTCTTAACTGCTATGCACGCTGTCACCAATTGCCATAGAAAATGTTTAATTTTCGGTGGACACCGTATTTTCCAACAATATGCCTTCGAATATCAAATGTGGGCCCAAACACTAATGGTGGTTTTTCCTTATTTGGGTATATCCTTTCAACCTAATATCCATATTTAACCGTATATTTTCCATTGTTTGTGAAATGCCATCCTTCTTTATATGTCATCCGAGTTCTACTCATTGGTATACTTTCTATCAATTTCACATCATGTGGGTCCACCAAAGCCCGAAGCGCCTGTGAATTCCATATTCGCTAATGATGATCAATAAGGGAATCCACTGTAAGGTCAACTGTGAGGTATGAATAGAAATTGTGTTGGTTTTTATTAGTTGGTCTCGTGAGAGTGGTTGGGAGCCATCGATCGTTCTATACAGATATAGAAGAACCTGATCTCATCCTTTTGATTAGTTCTTTGCTTACCAGGATCTAGCAGATACGATACTCTGCCAGCCATATGACGGAGAATATGAACGAATCGGACACAGGGGTGATGCATTCCTGTAATACCGACCTTTGAAAACTCGAGAAAATAAAGTATTTGGCTTCTCTATCAACCGCCATAATTGTTTACCAAGCATCGCTGTATTGAAATCAATGATATCTTTAAACCCTAAACCTCCATCGTCCTTACTAATACATACTTTATCCCATGATTTCCAATGCATTCCTCTTGTAATACCTCCAGGACTTCACCAAAATTGTGCTACCGCACTCGTCATTTTTTTTGTAGTAGCCTTGGGTAAACGATAGCAAGACATCACATGATTTGACAAAGCCGTAATCACTGATTTGATGACATGATCACTTCCTTTCCTCCCTTCGTAAAGAACTTAAAAGTCCAGTCATTTACCCTATTATTTAGACGATCATGTACAAAGACAAAAACTTGTATCTTAGAACCCCCAAGACTTTCTGGCAGGCCTAGATAAGTTCTCATTCCTCCCAAATTCTGTATGCCCAAAATATCTCTTAACTCTTGTCTGACAGATTCTTCGATCTTGTGTCCAAATTGAATTGAAGACTTATCAAAGTTTATTAGTTGACCTGAAACTATCTCATATTCCTTTAAAATCCTGAAAATGGTGTGACACTCTTCCTTTTGAGCTTTACAAAAGAAAAGACTATCGTCCGAAAAAAAACAAATGTGATATTGAAGGACATGCTCTGGCCACCTTTATTCCTGTTAATTGTTTCTCCCTCTCCGTCTTCTTAATATTTGCAATCAAAGCCTCAATACACAGAATAAATAAATAGGAAGATAAAGGATCTCCTTGACGTAAACGCCTTTGTGGCACAATGAGGCCCTGAGGTTGGTCATTTAATAGGACCCGATATTGAACCGATGATATACACTCCATCATTAGTTTAATCCAATGATCATGAAACCCCATTTTCTAAGTAATGCCTTAATAAACTCACATTCTACCATATCATAGGCCTTACTCATATCTGTTTTGACTGCCATATAATTTCATTTACACGCCTCATTAGTCCGTAATCCATAAAACATTTCCTGTGCTATAAGAATATTATCAGAAATCAGCCGTCTTGCCACAAATGTCAATTGAGTTTCTGATACGAGAGAGGGTAGCAATAACTTCAGACAGTGACACAAAACCTTCGAGATAATTTTATACCCTACATTACATAGACTGATAGGTCGCAACTCCGTTATCCTTTTAGGCCTCTCTGTCTTTAGAATCATACATATATTAGTAATATTTAACCTTGAATCCATTTCTCCAGAAACCAAAAAATATTCACCATCTCCACCAATTCACTCTTAATAATATGCCATGAATGTTGAATAAAGAGAGCTGTCATGCCATCCGGTCTTGGCGCCTTCTCTGGATGCATCATAAACAGATCCTCTCTGACCTCATCCTCTGTCGCTATCCTTAATAATCGTTGATTCATCTGTGGAGTTATGCCCGGTGTTACCTCTGAGAGAAAATCGTCAAACTCCGATGGAGAAGTTGCAATAAATAATTCTGCAAAATAGTCTACCGCAACTTTCTTTACTCCATTATCCTCTGTAATCTAATTTCCTTAACATCATGTAGCCCTACGATCCTATTACGGACCCTTCGCTGCTTAGTTAAAGCGTGATAGAATTTTGTATTGAGGTCTCCAGATGAATACCACATATTTCTACTTTTCTGATGTCAGTAGTCCTCCTCGTCCTTATATGCCTCTTGCTACTTCCTAGACACCTCTAAAATATCCTCATGAGACCTAGTATCATCTGTTTGTACCTTTTCGAGAGCTTTCTGTAAGTTTGATATCTTTTCTTTCTCATAAGGTGGATTATTTTTCCTCCATTTTGCTATCTCGTGGCGACAATTACTAATTTTTGCCACTATACCAGTTCCGGTTCTTTCACTATAATCTGACCATCCCATTGTAATTGATTCCATAAGGCCTTCTTGTCCAACTCATCTCTTATCAAATCTAAACTGCCATTTTCTCCGAGGAACTTTATCTTCTAAGTAAGCCACCACTGGGCGGTGATCCGATGGCACCATCCTTAAATGTTCTGTATAAGAACAGGGGAATAGAGTGTGTCACTCCTCATTTGCTAATGCATGATCTAAAAGACATCTAACCATTACTGCTCATTTGCCTTTGCCCCTTCTTCCTTGCCGTGACAACTTATTTCCCTCGACAGGAAACTCCAGTAATCCACAATTCCTTATCATATTATTTAATGAGGCCGCACTTCTCAAAGCTCCACCCTATTTTTTATGATTTCATGTGATCTCATTTAAATCACCAATAATAAATCAAGGTTCGGATTGCGAAATTCAATATCTAGTTAAGCGTTCCCACACTTGTTCTCGTAGG
The DNA here is from genome assembly GCF_000695525.1 of Brassica oleracea var. oleracea. Lineage (NCBI taxonomy): Eukaryota > Viridiplantae > Streptophyta > Magnoliopsida > Brassicales > Brassicaceae > Brassica > Brassica oleracea. The sequence continues at coordinate 73,956 of NW_013617436.1, read as the reverse complement.
TCTTGAACTAGATCTTCATACACAAACGTCATATATACCGTTTTCCCAAGAGCCACTGCTTCAACATCTATCATTCGATTACTTGAATATAAAACATTAACCTGATACTCATTATTTTAGTAAAGTGCTATTCCACCACTCCGTCCCACTGGATTCACTGTGACCAGATTATCAAATCCAAAATGAGATTGAAATTCCTGAACAAACTCAAACTCTTTCTTTGTCTCCAAAAAAAAAAAAAATCCGGCTTATGTTTATGCCATATCTCCCTTAAATAAAGTATAGTCCACTTACTTTCCATTCCTCGGCAATTCCAACTTAGTGCTCTCATTTAAAAAATATATATATAGAAAGGCTCCCTTGAGCTGTCTAAATTGGGTGTAATGATACCCTGAATTCTCTAACCCCCATATTATATAGGCTCTCCGCCATGTTAATGCCATCAAGCTTATTAACTTTACTAACTCCCAGTCCCATAATAAATTTCCTTGAAACCTCCAAAGAAAAAACTTGTGTCCCGTGATGAAATAAAATATTAGAATGGTCTCTATCCAACAAAAAGTTCCTAATCTCCAACCGTCCCTTGTGATTCGTTATTCTCCCAAATACCATATAAGATCCCATGGAAAAACCTCGGGCTTCCTCCTTGATACCTATATTATGGAAAAATAATATCTGTATAAAATTATAATTTAAGTAAATTATAAGCCTCCTGTTCCGTATCATGAGAAAGAAAATATAATCCCAATTCGTAAAGTCCATTAAAATTGATCATTTATAGCATCTGGTAAACTCTAAAACATAAGGCCATGATCTAATAAATCCCATAATAAGTTCTTTATAAAAGTATTCCATCTATAACTAAACCATATGTCCAAATACACGCTTTTTAGCTCCATATCCAAGTCCAAAAAGTGATCTATGTCCAATTACCCGCTGATGAACTCCATATCCAAATCCAACTAATGAGCTATGTGGCTGTCTTCGGTTTGATGAGACAAAAGACCACATCTGCAAGCCCCTTCCGTAATCCGTTTTCGAATTCCAAAAGACCAAAGAATCATCCAAAGACCAATATCTCTCCCTCCACCTAAATATATACCAATACAGTACCAAGTCTTTCACAGTCCATATCAACCATATCCAAAGAGAGATAAAAAACGAATAAAAAGCACTAAATTTATTCCAAAATAAGACCAGAACCAGATGAACTAGAAATACATAAAACAACTGGCCAACACAATGCCTCAAGACCCCAAACCCCAATAACAAAGAATGGTGTTTGCTTATGTATTTTAATGTATTTTATGATCAGGGTTTTTCATTTAAACGTATTTCATTTAATTAATTGACTTGAAAACATATTTAATACTAGGTACATACTAATAAAGAATGATGCGATAATGAACAATCCACAACCACAATAGCATTAAATAAAAATAATATGTAAGTTTTATTTAGTTTGCCTCGGCACATCCTCAGTACATCCTCAGCACATCCTTTAGCTTCCAACCTTAAAACTTGAATCTAAGCTTCAAAATCTTCCGCTGCTTCCTTAGTATCGCTATAATGGACTCTTGGCATAAGAAAAGGTTCAAGGCTTGAATTAACGTCCCAAATCGTTTGAAATACAACTATCTTCTACTTCAAGGTTGGTTTACACGGTCAAATACTAATTTTATTATTAGATATAAGTATTTGTATAGTTTTTGTTTTGTTTGCGTTTGTCATTTATGTTTATATTTTTCAACATGTGTTTTATGATATACTAGGGTAAACTCTCCCTATGGACGGGCGATTAAATAAATAATAATACAAATTTATTTTAAATTTTAAATTTACTTTTAACTAAAAATACCATTAATATTTTTAATTTTCTATGTATTTTAAAATTATTATAGATATTATAAACTTGTCTAATTATAATAAAATTTGAAAAATATAGTTATTTAACTTCTCTCAATGTTTGTTTTAGTTTAACTATTCTTCATTGACAATGCACAAAAAACTTCCATTTTTTGTTTATTTTTCCATAATGCTCATCAATCTTTTGTCTGAGAATATTGACTTTTCTTTATTGATGCATTTGAATGTTACCAGCCATATATAAAAAAATGCTTAAGGATTATCAACCCTTAAGAGCTAAACTCTACTGATTATAATTATACTTCTCGTCTTGATCGTGAGATGTTTATAGAAGGAATCTGATCACTGTCTTCTCTACCAGAAGCATCGTAGCCATCACTTGTTAGACCTTGACAATGGCATAATCATATAAACTAATGGTTATGTTGAGGAAGCATCATGTTGTTGGATGCGATCGGAAGTTGAGCCAACGATTATATGCATAAGAAACATTGAGCAAATCAAGAGCAGTCTATATGACGATACCATAGATTATTTGCTTTAAGATTATTTTGACCTTAACAGCGTTGGTGAGAAGGTGGAAGTGGAGTAGAATTGAATAGCTCGAAATTATGTTTTGTTGTCTCTGTTCCGCCTTGGCATATCTGCATGTCTCATTTTATTCATCTTGTTCAATATCCATGCCAGTAAATGAAGCCATGCAGAGACCGTAAATCTGAAACATGTCAAACCCAAAGATTAAGAGAGATGAGATTTACATTTACAATATATTACTACGAAATATGGAAAAAAATACAAAAATACAAACCAGCTTTTCTGCCAAATGCATTCTTATAGTCTTGAGTCAAGATTCTTGATGTCTACAATTTATGGAATAACAAACTCCACTCGACAGAATAATCGAAAATGGAATTGAAATAATATCCGTAAGAGTTTAAATAAAGATTTGCATTAAAAAAGTTTGAAACTTTTGAGATCATACGCCGGATTTTGTTTCGAATTTGTATTGCTATGAGGAACTGTGAAGTTGATGATCTAGCGATGATTATTTACCTTTATATAGGTGGAGTTCTACAGCCTAGGAGAGAGATAAAGATAACTTAATGAGATATAGTGGGTCAAAGATTTAAGAACTTGTTAATGGCAGTGGCGGACCCAGGAATTATTTTTTGGGGTGTCAAAATTTGGATTTAAAAAAATTAGGTGTCAGGGTGGTATCGAACTCGGGTTTATGGGGGGTCAAGATATGAGTTTTACCATAAATGCTACAGATCTTTCACATGACACCCCATTGCCCTTAGTGGGTCCGCCACTGGTTAATGGTGTGAAATCAATGCTTGTTGTAATGTCTCTAAGGGGAGAAATCGTAAAGGAAAAGACACCAACAAAGAGCTACACAATGATTCTTCAGAAATACTCGTCTGACACAACCTCTCAGAACATCCATTGTTGGCGAACCTAAGGAGAGCTTCAAGGAAACTATGAACCCTAAAAAAAAGAGGCGATGACTCGTGAGGAAGATAGTCTCGATTAACAGAGCAAGCTTTAAAGGGCCAACGTTTTGTTGCCAGCCTAATATATGCAAAACGGATAAGCCAAACTATAAATGAAGGTTTTTCAAAAGATGGAGGACACGTGTCGCACTGTGAGTTAACTATTTGATGATGTGTCATCCTAAGAAGAGAGACAATGTGTACTTTATAATAATAGACTAGGTTAAGATCCGCGCCTTGCGCGAGATCAACATTATATATATAAATTATTTTATGTATTAAATATTTTTACATATTATGAAATAATAAATATATATTAAATAATTAAAAGTCAGTAACTATTAAATATATAATTAAATTGGTGCGAACATATAAATCAATTTTATTAATCCAAATTATTTTTTTATTTGATAGGATATATTATTAAATTTAAATGATACTAACATAGATAATATATTTTAGTATATTTTTAATATTAATGTCTATTAAGTGATGATTTCTACTCATATATTTTTTTGATCATTTGTATCTTTTATAGAAAAAAATTTAAATTACTCATAACAAAATTTTCATTGTGGGATTAATATTTTTATTAATTTATGATTTAAAAAAAAAATAAGTTGTCAATGATTGTTCAAAAATTTTATCAAAAAAAATTGTTCAAAGTCAATTTTGAAATTAAAATATTGTATTTTATATGTTTTATAGTTTAATTTAAAACTATATATATATTAATCTTAATAATTAATTAAATTAGACTTTTTACTTATATAATTTTTGTAATCATTTGTATTTTTTCATAACAAAAATTTTAAACCATGGATCATAAAATTTGATTGTGAGACTTTTAACAGTTTTAGTAATTTATAGTCGTTTGTAAAAATTCAAAATATAACATATTCATAAAAATCTAAATTTTTATTATATGGTTATTGTGGTTGTTTAATTTATTTAATAGTTTAAAATTAAACAAATATGATAGAAGATACACTATTTTTTATCAAATCTTTATTATTCAAAATCATTAATTGCCATATATACTTTAGCTACATTAGGCAATTCCGTAAATTTTATTTAAGAAAATAATAAAGTACATTAATGATGAATTTATTGTTAGTTTAATAAAAAGCTTATTATATAATTAGATGAACCAACATATTTTTCTAATGATTCTAAGAATCATTTTAGTGATGACATGTGGATACAAAAAGAAGTTGTAATGCTTTTTAAATGATATATAAATAATATATAGGGGATAGATAGATAGATTGATTGACTGATAGATAGATGTAAATTTTAGTTTTATTTTCATTATAGAATAAATGTTTTGGGCCTTTACTGGACACGACACGCTAATTGAGTTTTTAAGTTGATGCCTTCTATAGGCCCCATATGTATCCACCTCTAATCAATATTGTACCGAAGATAAATTATATAGCTGAATGTATCACTGGTTTACAGCTGGGGAATGAATCACGTTTAACGTAATGTACGGCACAAGAACTGTAGGCGCTTTGTTTCTTGTAGGTTTCAAATTTCAATAAATGTCAATTATGAAAATAATTAAGTAAACAAATATGTAATTTAATATGAGAAGAGGCCTAAAGATTGGGAATATGAGATATGTTAAGAGTAAATTCTAAGAAAATGTCCGTTTTAATGCAACATTTGCGTATTTTCATACTCATGCATGTGTACTATATTTATGCCACCAAATCTTACTTACAATGTTGAGTGCATATTATGTAAACATTGAAAAGAATCAAATATTTAGAAAGACTTATTCTTGAATTCACCGCTACGGTGAACCTCTAGGGTTTAGGGTTTAGGATTTAGAGTTTTAGTGTTTTTTATTTAGAGTTTAGTATTTATCCAAGGGTTTACGGTTTACCCAAGGGTTTAGGGTTTGTCCAATGGTTTAGGATTTACCCAAGGGTTTAGGGATTAGGATTTAGGGTTTAGTGTTTTTCTGTCGACGTTAAAAATATATTTTTAAAAAAAAAAATTTCTGTAACTACCATCTTTTTTTTACCTTTTTATTTAAAAAACATAATATAATTTGACAATATTTTGTTTCCTTTTTTTAAAAGATATCGAATTTGAATTAATGAAATCCTATTGATTGGTGGATCTAGAGGTTCACACTAGGGGGTGTACCCAAGAATAACTCATTTAGAAAGGGTTACTACATGGACTATAAGAAAAAAACAAACAAAAATGAATTCATGGAAAGAGGCCATTACTTTCTTTGGAAATTAGGCAGAAAGTATATTATGGATACTAGGTAATAATCCGCGCCTTGCGCAGAATGTGATTATTAGTTTCATTTTTTTAATAAAGAGACATTAATCTGTTTAATCTGGATATCGGTTCGGTTTTAGGTTTTTTTTGTTTTGTTTTTAATCTCATAAAATATAACTATCATTTTAAATCAATATTTATTTAGTTTGGTCGGTTAAAATGTTTGATGTTTTTGGTTTTTTTCCTGTGATAATCAAAAATTACTATTATTTGTTTGTTTTCATGTTATGAATCTTAGATAGTCGTGATGTCGAACCAATGGTTTGATACTATGGGGGTGATTTGTTGAGGCTGTAGGAGCTTTGCACAACCTTTTTAATTTCTACATCCATTTTTTAAAGAGTCATGCTATTATTTTAAAAACTGAATCTAAAGCCAAAACATTATAAAAGGAAATATGTTAGCTTTAGAAAGCACTTTGTCTAGAGATCTTATACAGTGCTTTGAAAAATTTCTACAGCAAAATAAATTAAAGCTAAAGCTAAAATTCTAGAACCTAAATCTTAGAGCAAAAAAACAGAAAGCCACAACCTCTACCAATCACCCCCTATAGTTTCTAAACGGATAATAATTCAAAAAAAAAATTATTAAGACAAATCATTTTAGTACAATTTGGTCGATAATAAAAGAAGCATTAAGAAAAAAAATATTTTAACTTCAAAAAAAATTAGATATTTCAGTTGTGGTAAATACTTACTTATAAGG
>NW_013617436.1:66310-67375 GCF_000695525.1 Brassica oleracea var. oleracea | reverse complement strand
CAAATTGGATATCCGTTCCTATAAATATTGATATTTGTGATTTGCTTCTTTTTTTTTTACATATATTGCATTTTAGTATTTGATTTGCTTCGTAGAGTAACGAATATCCGGATTTTTCGGTTCGAATCAAAACGGATAACGAATCAAATCAATATTTATGAATAATTTGTCCAACTCTATTCGTAAACAGTAAAAATAACGTAAAGAAAAATCATGCATGTGAGTTTTATATTAAAAAAAACGTAAAGTACATAGTGTGAACATATTTATGTAGAGTTTGGTTGAGAAACTCTCTATATGTGACATGTGTCCATTTTAGTATGAACGCATTTATTACAATGCTTCTACACGTGACATGTGTCTAGTTTAGTGTGAATGCATTTGTTACAATGCTTCTCCATTAATATATAAGAGATATGAGACTAAAGTTTGCGAGTATCCATAGATTTCTGCGATACCAGCAAGACCAGTCCATCCTATTGCATTGGTAGTTCATCCAAGGATGATGGCAAGTGATTTCATAAAGATATATACGATGAGAGAGAATTTGAAAGGATTTCAAGTGAGAGAGAAATTTTGTAGTTTCAATCAAACCAAATATAGTTCTCATTGTTGTCTTCTCCTATAGAACTCACGTTTTCGAATTTTCAACAATACATAATAAATATCTAATTACCATATAATATTAATGCACTACAAGAAAACAGCAAGGATACTGAGGGAAAAAATCGTCGGAATTTCGTCGGAATAACGTTATTCCGACGACATACCGACGAAACAAGTCCTCAGAAATAATTCCTCGGAATTTCTTCTTTCCTCGGAAATCCCTCGGAATTTTCCGACGGAATTTCGAGGAAACAAAATTCCGAGGAAATTCCGAGGATCACTAGTTTGTCGGAAATCTCCTCGGAATATACCGAGAGAGAACTTCGTCGGGATATTTCCTCGGAAGTTCATCGATCGATGCGAGTTGGACATATATCCATCGATCGATCGGAATATACCGAGGGAAATCTTCCTCGGAATATTCCGAGGAACATGTCCCTCGGTATATTCCGAGGAACA
>NW_013617436.1:36552-64705 GCF_000695525.1 Brassica oleracea var. oleracea | reverse complement strand
GAGGGAATTCCGAGGAAACCCTTTTCTTCCTCGGAATTCCGTCGGAATATTCCGAGGAACTAGTGTTTGGGGTTTCCAAACATCAATTTTTTTTGCCGTATTTCATTTCTTATACATTTGTAATGCATGCCATTGAGGATTCTTTGTATAGATGATCATAAACCATGAAATAACAAATTTCAAAACTAATTGAAAGTATTTCCTTTACTGTTCATTAAAAGGTATAAGTGTTTCTCTTATGTTATTGGATTTCGTTCATACAATCAGAAAAGTGTTAATTATACGGTAAGGAACAAATTTTTGACTTCATAATGAACGTAAGACACTTAATAAGGGTTATATAGGTGTTATTCAAACCGCAAAACGTTGTTTTCGGTTTAAAAACCCTATTTCCTCGGAATTTCCTAGGATTATTCCGAGGGAATTCCAACACAAGAAGCGGGTTCGTCACAGCTGGAGAAGCAAAGGCCAAAGAAGTGGGATAAGTCTGATACCACCCACTACAACAACATGAAGAAGGTAGCCGTTCCGGCTACACAACTAGCATGTCCTGAGACGATGACAATATTGGGAATCCAAGCAGACATTGAAGGACTGTTCCAGAACATGGGTCTAGGCCAACTATGCAACCTCAAGGAACCCACTTATCCGGAGTTGGTACGCCAGTTCATAGCATCCGCATACGTCACCCGTCCCGATGATAGGCATGAGGAAGGTTTTCTGGCATTCGTAGTGCAGAAAGTATACTATGAGGTATCTTTCACAGACCTCTGCGGACTATTTGGATTGAGTGCGGGGGAGAGGACATATGGTCTTTATTGGACTTCAGAGCTGTTGAACTTCTGGGAAACGATTGGCACATGGGTTTATAGATCTTCTCAGGCAAAGGAGTCACTTATCCGGAGCCCAGTACTGAGATATGCGACACGCCTCATTGGCTCATTGCTATACGGGACAACCACAGCCGCATCAGTCACGCAATGGGAGTTGTGCCTCCTGTACCAAGGTGTGAGGCATTTGCTACCGGCATTTGGAAACTCTACATTCCCACCTGCTACTGCCTTCAACATGGGAGCGGTGCTGGCCGCAAACTTAGCAGGATACAAGGGGAAAGTAACCAAATCCAAGAGCAATGCATGTGGATTTGGTGCAGTGATTACTCGGATCCTTAGACATGTGGGTGTAGACTGCAAGAACCAGGAGGTAGCACTGGACAGATCGAACAACATTGCTTGGAACTACCTGGATGTCATTTCTCTAGTAAGTAAGGAGTTCATAGCTGGTCCCCACTCGAGGATCGATCGGGATGGTCCTTACGTCTACGTATTCCAGGACCGAGCGAAGAAAACACTCTACTGCCACCTACCTCAGATCGGTCTCACTTCTCTACTTTCAGAGGCTGCAGTTGAGTTCCTACCCCCTGCTACCGCACTAGTAGACAAGCCATCCTTCTTCACGCCAAAATATCAGACCAAAGGCAAGGGCGTGGTTGATGAAGAAGGAGAAGATGAGGCTGCACAAGCCATTCCAGATGATTCACAACCCCATCAGCTACTCCCATCAGACTCCAGCCAGTACAAGCTGCAAGAGCTTCCACCGAACGCCACTTCGCGCCAGCAACAACATTGGAGAGATCAGAGCATAAAGACAAACAACGACATGCTACACAAGATCTGGGCTGCCATTTCACGTATCAGGCCGTGTCGTTGCCAAAAGGATGATGTAGTTCATCGGGACAACTCTCCATCCAGCTCTGGTTCGGGTTCGAGTGGTACACACAGGGTAAGAAAGAGGTCCAAGAGACCCAATGATGCGGAACATCTGGAGCAGGAGACGAGGAGTAGGAGCTATCACCGGCTATTTTATTTTCTTTTCTATTCTAACGTTTTATGGTCTTATTTTCTGTTAATTTTGAACTGAGTTTTTTTTTGGGTTTCTTAATTATGAGTTTGTATTTCTTTTACATGGTTTCTTCGTTTTATTTGGTTGTGTTCTGAGTAGTTTTTAATTCGTATTCAGCTTTGCCTTGCTAGATAAACCAAATAACTATTATTCGAGGAAAGAGGTTATATCAAGTGTTCCTCGGAATTTCCTCGGTATTTCTTTAAAAAAAATAAAAAAAATCAATGATATTCTGTTTCCGAGTCATCATCACTAGATGAATCTGAATCTGGATCTTGGTGAAACTCTCCAATTACTGGTTCATCCTCTACGTGAACGACGGCTTCCTCTCCAAAGTCGGTTAAATCGACTACAAGGCCAACTCCAGCTAAATTTTCTGCTGCACTACAGTTGCCGGATGTGCTTGGTTGTAGTGGGTCTTCCAGCTCAGAACTTCCCTGAACTCGGCCTCTCGGGTTGAGTCTTGTAACAGTAACCCATGGATCATCTCTGTTCCTTACCCGGGGGTACTTGATATAACAAACCTGTAACATTTAGAAAAATTATAAATTAATACACATGATGATGAATCATTCTGAATAATTAACATTTAATTACCTGATCGGCCTGGGAAGCAAGAATGAAAGGATCATAATATTGCAGCTTTCGCCTCGAATTTACTGATGTAACACCAAATGCATCTGTTCTCACACCTCGATCTGGGGTGTTGTCGTGCCAATCACAATAGAAAACAGTACAGCGCAATCCAACCATGCCCAAATACTTGATTTCCAAAATCTCATGTATGTGTCCGTAGTATACATCATCTCCTGATGCAGAACAAACGCCATCATCATAAGTCGTACTCGAACGTCTCCTCTTCTGAGTTGTGAATGCATATCCTCGAGTACAAAATCTCGGATATGACTTCACAACAAAGTTTGGTCCAACGACCATCTCACGTATCCAATCGTCAAATGTTTCACCTCTGGCCAAACCAGCAGACACCTATTAATAGCACATATATATATATGTTATATCAATAAATGTGAATTAGTATAAATATGTGATAAAATATATTTTAATTTGTTTAAAGCACTCACATAAGTAAACATCCATCCAGTAAATTCTCTCTGCTTCATTTCTTCTAGTTCGTCCTCTGTGGCGTATCTATACTCGAACCGCTTTTCTGCCATGAAAATCCTGTATATGATGACAATAATGTAATTAATTAAGATTTAAATTTCAACTTGTTAAAATAAAAATTTGTAAGCTCATTTATTTACCTCTCATATTGAAGAACGTCTTCGCAGTTGGTGAGCAAATATGTTTGCAAATTACTGCGCTCCTGCTCAGTAAGTCGACGGTCCTTTGGTTTTCCGCTAAGTCGTCCAACGTCTGTGAAAATGTCTGGAACCGTAACATGATATGTTGCCCGTTCGCCTCTATCATCATGCCGAGCAGGTCTTCTGTTTTTGGTCTGAACTTCTGCTGGAAAGTAGTACTCGGCAAAGTTTGAAGTTTCTTCATTGATCATCTGTGCGACTATAGAACCTTCCACCCTACTTAAATTTTTCACCATCTTCTTCAAATGGAACATATACCGCTCATACAGATACATCCATCTATACTGCACAGGACCACCAAGTTCCAATTCTCTTGCCAGGTGAATAACAAGATGCTCCATAACATCAAAAAATGAGGGAGGAAATATCTTCTCAAGGTTGCACTGAATCACGGCTATGTTAGTCTTCAAATTTTCAATACCTTCAAGAGTCACTGATCTCGTGCATAAATCGCGGAAGAAACCACTTATCCCTGCAATTGCTTCATGAACATTTTGTGGTAATAGTTCCTTGAAGGCGAACGGAAGGAGGCGCTGCATCATTACATGGCAATCGTGGTTTTTCAAGCCAGTAAACTTTCCTTCCTTTCTGTCGATACAGTTACGCAAATTTGATGCGTAACCGTCTGGAAATTCCACATCGTTTGAAATCCAATCAAAGAACGCATCTTTTCCCTCTGCATCAAGTCGGTATATGGGAAAAGGAGCCCTACCATTTTCATCAACATGAAGTTCTGAACGAGCACATATATCGACTAAATCCAGTCTTGACTTCAAATTATCCTTTGTTTTACCTTGAACATTAAGGATCGTGTTCATGAGATTGTCAAAAAAGTTCTTCTCAATATGCATGACATCTAAATTATGCCTTAGCAGATGATCCTCCCAGTATGGCAGATCCCAGAAAATACTTTTTTTGTGCCAGTTATGTAGTTCTCCAACAGCATCTACCGGAAAACGCTCATGTCCACCGACTTCTGGCGTCCTTTCTGCACCAAAATCTCTTAGTTGTATCTTCAAATCTTTCCCACAAATTTCCGGAGGTGGACTGTCAAACACCCTCTTGTTCTTCGTAAACAAATTCCTACTCCTACGATATGGATGATCAGGTGGTAGGAATCTCCTGTGACAGTCAAACCAACACGTTTTCCTTCCGTGTTTTAGTTGGAAAGCATCAGTGTTATCTTGACAATATGGACATGATATCCTTCCATGCGTTGTCCATCCAGACAACATATCATATGCTGGAAAATCACTTATTGTCCACATTAGTACTGTCCGCATTTGAAAGTTTTCTTTACACGAAACATCGTATGTTTCAGCACCTTGAGCCCATAGTTGTTGCAACTCATATATTAGTGGCTGAAGAAACACATCAAGTGATCTCTTAGGATGCTCTGGTCCGGGAACGAGAATCGAGAGAAACAAAAACTCTCGTCGCAAGCACAAGTTTGGGGGGAGGTTGTATGGTGTAAGAATGACGGGCCATAGAGAATATTGTCTTCCACTCTTGCCAAACGGACTAAAACCATCAGTACATAATCCAAGGTAGACATTTCTTCTTTCATACGCAAAGTCGGGATACTTTGATTGGAAATGCTTCCACGCTTTTGCATCTGAAGGATGTCTGATCTCACCATCTGTTGAGTGCTCCGCATGCCATCTCATTGGTTGCGCTGTGCGTTCAGATAGATACAACCTCTGCAACCTTTCCGTCAAAGGTAAATACCACATCCTTTTATATGGCACTGGAACTCTTCCACTCGTATCTTTATAATGAGGCTTTCCACAAAATTTGCATGTAACCCGCTGTTCATCCGCCCTCCAATAAATCATGCAGTTGTCGCTGCATACATCTATTACCTGATACGATAAACCAAGACCAGCTACGAGTTTCTGAACCTCGTAGTATGAACCAGGAGCTACATTATCCTCGGGTAGAATACCTTTTACAAAATCAGCAATCGCATCCACACAGTCTTCAGCCAAATTATAATCTGTTTTAATGCCCATCAATCTTGTAGCAGATGATAAAGCTGAATGAACATCTCTGCAACCTTCGTATAATGGTTGCTTTCCAGCATCCAACATATCATAAAATCTCCTAGCTTCTGCATTGGGTAAATCTTCCCCTCTAAAATGATCATTTACCATCTGCTCAGTACCTACACCATAATCTATATCTGTTCTAATTGGTTCTTCTAATCTAACCGCTGGCTGAGGTTCGCTAGTACTACCATGTTCATAATCAGTTTCCCCATGATGATACCAAATTTTGTAACTTCGTGTAAACCCACTCAAATATAGATGAGTCCAAACATCCGACTCTTTAATAACCTTTCTATTTTTACAATTAGAGCAAGGACATCTTAACATACCTGTTTTTTCTTCCGGTTGTCGGTGAACTAACCCCATGAATTCGGTTATACCTCGTTGGTGTTTTTCCGTAAGCAATCTCGTGTTCGGATCCAAATGAGGTCGATCGATCCAAGAACGAAAATAATTTGAAGAAGACATATTTTTTATGAATCAAATTCGTGTGTAAATAGAGTAAGAGGGAGGATGAAGATATGGAGTGAATTAAGAGGAAGAGGAGTGCTTGTATTTATAGTTTAAATCCTGCCAACAGACCGAGGAAATTCCGACGGAAAAGACTAGTTCGTCGGAATTTCCTCGGAATTTGTAAAATCCCCCAACGGCTCTCCAACGGCTATAATATTTCCTCGGAATTCATCGGTTTTTTCCGAGGAACACATTTTTCCTCGGAATTTCCTCGGAATATTCCGACGGATTGATATTTCCTCGGAATTCCGTCGGGATATTCCGAGGATTTCATTTTCCGTCGGAATGTCCGTCAGAATACCGCTGTTTTCTTGTAGTGATGCTAGCTATTATATATAAGCAAACTTGAAATATGCTATTAAGCTATATATAGTTTATTTTTGTTAAAGCATTAAGCTAATTTACAGTTGATAAAAGCGAGTGTTTATCACAAAAATAATCACCAAGTCAACTACGACCGTGCATTATGGACAAATGTGCAATATTCAAAGATTATTTATACAGCTCAATTAATTCGAATCTCACTATAAACTACTTTTTGGCTTAATTCGAACCGTATACCGAAATTATAACAAATATGTTATGAATTAAAGATGTAAAGTTAAAAAACGTGCCCAGCCAACAAAAAACTAGGTCATACCATACCAAAATACAATGTAATAAATTCAAAACTTTGACAATTTAGCGTTTTTAATGGCACCACTCCGCCTCCCATTCTTCCTTGAACGTAAAGTAACCTTTTACTCTTTTATTTCACTCATTTTCATACAATATTTTTACAAATCACATACACAAATCCCACACGTTTATGCCAACTATTACTCAATATCATAATTTAAAAATTAATTAAGTTATCATGTACTTTATTCTCCTAACTTATATAAAACTGTAATTTCTTGGAGAGTAACAAAATAAAACACTTTTTAAAATCCATAAGTCTCATATCATTTTTCTCTAACCATTTATCTTATCTACCTCTCTCTTTCTCTCTCTTTCTCCATGAGCGCTCTTGCTTCTCATCCTTCTTTATCACAAATTCCTCTACAAGGCTATGAAGAAACACCCTAAGCCGTGTAGTTTCCTCTTCCACATCTCTCTACTCTCTGTGTTGTTCGTCTTTCTTCTTGTTTCTTTTGCATTTACAACGTCGTACACGCGTAAATCAGGCATTGGTCTCAGTCATAAGAGAATTCTAGCAAGTAATTTTGACTTTACACCGTTTATCAAGATCAAAGATCGAACTCAACGTCAACTTCGAAGTCAAAACCTGGCCGGAGAAGAAACCGGTTCTTGGTATAACGATGAGGAACGGCTAGTACCTAGCGGTCCAAACCCTTTGCATCACTAGCTAAAATGTCTTCGATTCTGTAGATTTTGATGCTTTGCTTTTGAATCAATACATATGTTATTTTATATATTGTGAAGTGTATTAACCATTATATTTGCTTAAGGTCTTGATCTCAGAAATGTGGTTCGTTATTATATATCAATAGCTTCAGTTTCTATATATGTAGTGTAGGTTCTATCTGTCCTATACTAGATATATAAATATATATATATATGTAATATTCATTGAACATAAGTAACTAATTTATATGAATCTATTGATTTTATCCCCAAAAAGAATATATTGATTGATATTTGCGTTAATTTTTATAAACATCGCGACAATTTGTTTGTTTGAGTATAATAAATTAGTTATCTATTTATTTTCTCCACTACATTATTATATTGATTTGTATTATTGTTATATTGAAGAATAGCCCATCTGTTTTGTTCTGATTGTAAAGTTCTTCGATGTTATGCAATAAAATATCTATAATACATATAAAACTGACAATATGTTATTAGTTTTATCTTGTAATGTACGTCTGAATATATATAGGGTGTCCAAAAAGTTTTTATATTGATCTATCTCAAACAAAAACTTGTATATTTGTTCATGTCAATTTCAATGTGCTTCAAGTATCATATATTGTCTGTAATATAGTTCAGTACAAGTTTTTTTTTTAGTTCAGTATAAGTTATTGTGTGTTTAGTATGTTTTAAAGATATTTAAAAACGTTCAATAAAAATGACATATACAGTTGGTATTTGACATTTCATCTGCATCAAAACCCAATGCCACATTTGTAAAAGATATACCTAATCGTTTCCTAAATGTCAACAAAAAAATGGTGTTTGTTCACTAGCCATTTTGTTAAAAGTAGAGAAGTTTATTCATACATTATACATTTTTAGGACATGTTACAAGAACCATACAAAACTTTTTTTATTACTGCTATTTTTTTAATATCCGGCTTGCATTTTTATTACGTTGTGAAAAAAACATATTTACAAAATATCATTACTTTTTAATGTCAACGTAAGCAAAAAACCAGTGTCACATAGGAATGCGCTGACATGTATTAATGAACTCAGCCGTAAAGCGCTACAAACTTCGTTACAACTATCGGGCTACGATATATGTACTTTAGACCCGTTAGGGTTAAACGGTTTTTGAGTTGAAAGCCCATAATTAAACTCGAATCTAACATGGTATCAGAGCAAATCCTGAAACCCTAGTTTTTGATTTCCCTCTGAAATTTCTTTCTATCGTTTTCTTTCTCTCAAAGTTAGAGCTTCCTTTCTGCTCGAGCTTTCTTCTGTTTTTTTTTTCAATTCCGTAACTTGCAATGAGTAAGGATATCATAGCGGAACGCTGGTGATTCCACTGTTATTACGCCTTTTTCATTGTTCTCGTCTGATAATCCGGGATCAATGATCACTTCGGTCACGTTAACCGGAGACAACTACAATGAATTGTCTGCGGAGATGCTCAACGCTCTTCGTGCCAAAAAGAAAATCGGGTTTATTGATGGCTTGATTGCCAAACCCGTGACTGCTGGGGCTAAGTTAGAGTCGTGGACGTCTGTGAACTCTATGGTGGTTGGTTGGCTGCGAACATCGATCACACCTCGCGTACGTTCAACGATCACATTCATTACCAACGCACATGATTTGTGGGAGAACCTAAAGAAAAGGTTTTCGGTTGGAAATAGAGTTCGTGTCCACCACCTTCGTGCTCAGCTGGCCTCAAGTCGCCAAGAAGGAGAATCCTTGAGTGATTATTACGGACGAATGGCGATTATGTGGGATGAGCTCTACACATACAAACCCATTCCTGAATGTACGTGTGGAGCATCGGCGAAGCTCGCAAAGGAAAGGGAGGAGGAGAAAGTGGACCAGTTTGTGATGGGTCTTAACGAATCACAATTTACAAACGTGATCAATGCAAGCGTTGACTCTGATCCTCCACCAGATTTGGAGCAAGTTTATTCGTGTGTGATTCGTGAAGAGCAACGACTACAAACAGCTAAAAGCCGTGAACAGCCGTCTGAGGCAGTTGGATTTACTACACGAAGAGATTCCCAACTCGATCTCTCTGTTCGACGTGAGTCTGGACCTGATCAACGTGGCGATTCCACTGGTTCTTGAAACAGAGACCGGTTGCTCTGCTCACACTATGGGCGTTCGGGCCATGAAAAGGAATTTTGCTG
The DNA here is from genome assembly GCF_000695525.1 of Brassica oleracea var. oleracea. Taxonomy (NCBI): domain Eukaryota; kingdom Viridiplantae; phylum Streptophyta; class Magnoliopsida; order Brassicales; family Brassicaceae; genus Brassica; species Brassica oleracea. Next base: position 55,378 of record NW_013617436.1, on the reverse strand, counting down.
GAAGCTTACAGGCTATCCTGACTGGGTGACTGAGAGGAATGCGCGCAACACCGGACGAGGTTCGAGTCATGGTGGTCGCGGTGGTTCACCGGCGGGCAAAGGACATGCAACAGCTAATGTCGCTAATGCTACTTCTCCTCACTCCTCTGTTTTTCCTGAACTCACAGCAGAACAATGGAGGGCAATCAGTCTGATGGCGCAACAGAAAACATAACACGTATCAAAGGACAAGCTCTCTGGTAAGCTCTCTGGTGATAAAATAATAGACACATGAGCTTCCCACCACATGACGGGGGATCGATCTCTCCTTGTCGATATAGTTGACACACTGCCTTGTTTGGTGGGTTTTGCCGATGGGAGTAAAACATACTCGTCTAGCATGGGCACTTTGTCTATAACGATTAGTGTGTCCCTTCACAATGTTCTTTATGTTCCAGACCTCAACTGCTCTTTGATTTCTATATCTAAGCTCCTGAAGCAGCTGAAGTATTGTTGTGCTTTGTTTACTGACACTTTGTGTATTGTCCAGGACCGCTTCACGAGGACCCTGATTGGAGCCGGTGAAGAACGGGATGGAGTGTATTATCTCACAGATGTGGCATCAGTTCGCGTCAACAGAGTAGGAGCAGTGTCTGATCAAACTTTGTGGCATAAACGATTGGGACATCCATCATTTTCAGTTTTTTCGTCTTTGCCTTTTGATATTTCGAACTCGTCTAACCCGAGTCCTTGCGACGTTTGCTATCGGGCTAAACAAACAAGAGAAGTTTTCTTTGATAGTTCCAATAAAACGAAAGCATGTTTTGAATTGATACATGTTGATGTTTGGGGTCCATATCGAACTCCTTCTTCGATCGGTGCTGTGTATTTCCTTACCATCGTTGATGATTTTTCAAGATCAGTATGGCTTCATTTGCTTAACGAGAAGTCTGAAGTTCGTCGCGTTTAATCAATTTGGTTTGAGTGTTAAATCTGTACGCATCGATAACGGCACGGAATTCACCTGCTTGGGTCCGTTCTTTCAGCAAGAAGGTATACTTCATCAAACTTCTTGCGTTGCCACGCCCCAACAGAATGGTCGAGTAGAGCGTAAACACCGACATATTCTGAACGTCGCTCGATCATTACTCTTTCAAGAAAGCCTACCTACTAAGTTTTGGGGCGAGGCTATTCTCACCGCTGGTCATCTTATTAATCTCACGCCAACTTCGGTTCTCAAAGGTCTTACCCCACACGAAGTCCTCTTTGGGAAGAAACCAAGCTATGAACACATACGAGTGTTTGGCTCAGCATGTTACACTCATCTTCGATCTCGCGACAAGGACAAATTTAGTCCGCGCAGTCGCAATTGTGTGTTCTTAGGCTACCCCTTTGGGAAGAAAGGTTGGAAGGTTTTTGATTTGGAGATTGAAGAAATTTTGGTGTCTCGTGATGTGATATTCCGAGAAGATATTTTTCCTTTCGCAATGCAAGTCCCTGGCACTGATTCTGTTGCCATTACCAGTTTTGCAGATGATGACTGGTGTCTCTCTCCCACCACTCTAGACAGGGGGAGTTCGGTGGTAATCATTGATACCAATACACCAGCTCAAGCCGATGTACCCACTCAGACTGATACAACTACTCATGACAATTCACCCGCTCAGACTGAATCTGTCACTGTCCCTACTGAGGAACAGTATGTGCATACTGAGACCGTACACCAAGATCACGCTGATGATGCAGACCAAGATACAGTTGGTACATTAGCGATTCCTGGTTCTGATACAGCACCTGATGATGCGTCTGGTTCGATTCCTCTTGGACGGGGTCATCGAACGAAGCAAGCACCTAAGTCTCTTGCTGATTATCTACTCTACAACATCCGCTGCACTGATAATACACTTACTGATCCCGTTCTCTCCGACTCCATTCATGCGTCATCTCCGGTCTCAGGTAGTACTCCCTACCTTCTTGAGCATTACATATCGGATGATGTGTTTTCTACAGGCCACCAAGCATTTCTTGCTGCAATTCTTGCCAGTGTAGAACCTAAAAGCTTCAAAGAAGCAATGCAAGATAAGATTTGGCGGGATGCTATGGGAGATGAAATTGATGCTTTTGAACAAAACAAAACTTTCAGCATTGTCGACCTCCCTGAAGGAAAAGAAGCTCTTGACAACCACTAGATTTACAAGTACAAGTACAGAGCCGATAGGACAATCGAAAGGCCTAAGGCTCGATTGGTGGTTCGAGGCAATCATCAGGTAGAAGGAGAAGATTACACTGACACTTTTGCACCAGTCGCCAAAATGACTACACTTCGTTGTCTTCTTAAAATTATTGTCGTTCAAAAATGGGAAGTGCATCAGATGGATGTCCACAATGCATTCTTACATGGTGATCTTGAAGAAGAAGTATATATGAAACTTCCATCGGGGTTTCGACATTCGGAACCAAATAAGGTTTGTCGTTTACACAAATCTCTTTACGGTCTTAAGCAGGCTCCGAGATGCTGGTTTGCAAAGCTCTCGACATCTTTAAAAGAGTATGGCTTCCTCCAATCCTATTCTGATTACTCACTGTTCTCTTACTCCCGTGAGGATGTGGAACTACGTGTGCTTATCTATGTTGACGACCTGCTGATTTTCGGAAATAACTCTGCTGCGCTATCCACTTTCAAGGAGTACTTGGGTACGTGGTTTCGCATGAAGGATCTGGGGAAACTGAAGTATTTTTGGGTCTCGAGGTTGCTCGAAATGATGAAGGTATCTTCCTATCACAACGGAAATATGCACTAGAAATTATTCAAGAAACAGGCATGCTTGGTTCAAAACCTGTTACTTTTCCGATGGAGAAAAACCATAACTTTGCCGCTGACAAAAGCCCTTTCTTGACGAACCTAGCACGCTATCGTCGTCTCCTTGGGCGCCTCATCTATCTTCTCTTTGCCAGACCCGATCTTTCGTACTTTATCCATCTGCTCTCACAATTCATGCAGGCTCCACGCGAAGCTCATTGGGAGGCGGCTATGCGAATTGTTCGTTTCTTGAAGAGCACGGCTGGTCAGGGGATTATATTTCGATCAGATACTGATCTCACTCTCACTGTTTATTGTGACTCCGATTGGGGTGATTGTCCTCTCTCGCGAAGATCTTTGATTGCTTATGTGTCATTACTTGGCGGTTCTCCGATTTCATGGAAAACGAAGAAACAAGACACAGTGGCACGTTCTTCCGCTGAAGCTGAATATCGGGCCAAGATTCTCTCACTCCGACAATTACTAGAGGAACTGGGCTTTCCGCAAACACAGTCGATTCGTCTCTTTTGCGATAGTCAGACTGCAATACACATTGCTTCAAATCCCGTGTTCCATGAACGAACTAAACACATTGAGAAAGATTGGCATGCAGTTCGCGATGCTGTCTTGGATAAGACTATCTCGACGATTCATGTTAGTACACACGACCAACTAGCTGATTTACTCACAAAAGCTCTCGGTCGACAACAGTTCCAACGTCTAGTGTCCAAGTTGAGCATTCTTAATCTCCATGCTCCAATTTGAGGGGGAGTATTGGGCTACGATATATGTACTTTAGGCCCGTTAGGGTTAAACGGTTTAACCGTCATATGGATGTGTATATAAACATGTTGTACAACGTTAAGTGAAATAAGAAAGCATATTCTCTTTATTAACAACAACTGAGTTATTATTACTTTGCGGTTGAGTTAAACAACACGGCTGACTTATGAAAAATTGGCTGACTTACGAACATAAGTCAGCCATTAGTGATGGCTAATTTACAGATTTCAGACTGATTTATGGGATAACGGCTGACTTACGAACACAAGTTACAGCTGACTTATACATCGGCGCGCTGATTTCTCGAAACTTTGGCTGAATTATAGTTAGGACATGGCTGAGTTATGTTTCGCCGACTGATTTAATGATCATTGCCTAGCTGAGTTACTAAATTTACAGTTGACTTATGGGAGGTTGTTACAGCTGAGTTATATTTAATCAGCCGTAACTAGCTGGATTAACAGTAAACTCAGCTTAATTATGGCTGACTGATTAGCGAAAAATAAATTACTAGAATAGCATTCATTTGACCGCTGATTTATATAATATTGAACCCTTGGATTAAAGAAAAATTAACCAGTGAGAAAAAGGGTGAGATAGACAAAAAGATAATTTTGAACTCTTAGATTAAAATCAATCAATGGTCATGAAAAAGCAATATAAATTGTAATTTTAGTTTTTTTCAATTTTTTTAAAAAAATTGCTTAAATTTAAAGAATGTAGTTATAGATTTAAATCAAAATTTAAAATGGAATTTAAAAATTAATGATTTTTTTGTTTTAAATGGTTAAAATTTGAGTTTAACTCTAAACTATAGACCTAAACTTTAAACCTAAACATTAAACTTTAAATAATAAAAAATATCAGATTTAATGTTCAAAGATAAACTTTATAATTTTATAACTTTATAATTCTATAGTTTAGGATTTGAGGTTTAGATTTTAAAAAAATTGAAGTTAGAGTCTTGTAAGTAAGAATTGTATAAGTGATTGTAAGAGAATATATATCTCAAGGTCAAGTTAAAGTTTCAACTTGAAAAGTCAAGAAACTATACACATTCAGTTGATTTATATTCACTTGATATTGATAAGATGATATTCAATATAACTTTTTAAAGTACTTGAATTCAGTTTTCCGATTTTAGAGTATGTTTGAGGTATGGCTGAGTTATATAAACGATAAGGCTGAGTTATCTAAACGACACGGCTGATTATATAAACATTTTCTAATTTTAGGGTATGTTTGAGGTATGATTGAGTTATATAAACGACACAGCTGAGATATATAAACGACACGACTGAGTTGTGTTAACATTGCATAACTCAAATACAAAATACATGCGTGAGTTATGTTTCTTACCTAGAAAACCAAAAATATAGGTTTTCTGCACTATTCCGGTGATAACTCCTCCATGTCTCCAAGCTTCATTGAACGAAGCTTTATTGAACTCCTCTGTGTCGTCTCTTCTAAATCCGTCACTTCTTTCAGTCTCCTCCATTGACTTCTTGTTCAATCTTCTTTTTCACTCATATCCGGAAAAAAAATTTAGATTATCGAAATATGGGTATCAAATCACAAACAAACTTAAATGAATACATCCGACAATTGCCAACTTGAGTGTTTTTTAAAATTAATGTATTTGTCTTTTCTCTTCGGAATGCACATTTCTTATAGCTAGGTTTTGGGAGATTGGCGGGAAGTAACTCAGTCACAACTGCATATATAAACTAACCGTAAAAGATAATTAACTCAACCACAACGGAAATTAAAACTCAGCTACAAACTCGAAAAACTCAGCAGAGAAGATGATTTCGGGCGATTGCTGCGAAAAAGATTTCGTGGAAACGCTTGCGGAAAAGACGATTTCGTAGAAACACTTGCAGAGAAGATGATTTCGGTGAAGACGTTATCGGAGAAGTTCGAGATGTTATCTGAGTATCTAAGATGATTTCCAATCCCACCGTGTCACCTGAGATATCCGTGTGAACAACGATGGACCAAACATGACTCGTCTTATGAATCGTTATCTAATAATTAATTTTAGAAAAAATATTTAATTTTGCCGAGTTTTGTAATCTTGATAATACTATTGAACTGTTTCTGAGTTGATGAGATACAAGCGTTAAAATTTATTATTAGAAAAAGGTGAAATAGTGGAATAACCTCTGAGTGTTTCAAAACGTTAGAAAAAAAACGAAAACCACAAATCTTCATGTAACCCTTAAGCGTAGGCTTTTTGAAGGCGAGGATGGGCATGGGCTCAATTGGTTCAGAAGACTGGCCCTTTATATATTTTTTTTAAAAATTCCCTCGACATTGTTTGAAAAATGATTTGCAATATCTCCTACGATCACTTCCCCAGATATAAATATGACATGACTATTAAAATTGATGACATGATTTATGACTAAATATAACATGAAAAATTACATTTAATGTGATACATATTTTTAGTAAACTTTTTTAAATATGGTAATAATTTACATTAAATGTAATGTGATTTATATTTTTGGTAAACTTTTTAAACTATATTTATAACTCATACATCATTATTGAAATAAATATATTCAAATATGACATTACAAATTTCAAAATATTATTTAACTCTAATCTTGTATTAATATTTTGTTTCCACTTTCAATTTATATTATAATAAAAAAATTCATTGATTAATATTATTTTAAGCGATTTACCATATAATTTTATTATAATCAAAGTTATAAGAATTATATTAATAGAGTATATTAACTCTAGTCTCATATTAATATAATGTTCCAATTTTTAATTTTATATTATAATAAATATTTTCATTTATTAATATTATTTTTAAATACTTACCATATATTTTCAGTTTTTAAATATAAAAATACTTTAATTAAATTATGAAAGTGATAATTCAACTATAATATCAACATTTGTCATTGAAAAATGAATGTATTTTTTAAAAATTGTAAATTACTGTTTTCCAATCATTGGACACATTTTTAGAAAAAATATATACATATTGTGAGTATAAGAAAATATCATTAGGTTTAGGTTATTTAGTTTTATGTAATCTATGTTTATTGTATCCAATATTAACAGAAATATGTTTAAAATCGTTTATATAATTATCTCTATCATATCATATGTATTTATATGTATATTTAAAATTTCTATAATGTAGTCTATAATATTTAATTGTTTCTATAAGCAAAATATTTTAATTCTTCTATCTTTAAAATGTTTGATTGTTTGTATGGTAATATTGATTAGATTAGGTAGTTCTTTGATTAGTTTCCTTTTTAAAACTTTAATTAAATAAACGAAAATTCAAATACCAACAACCAATCAAATTAAGAGAATTAATTCTAAACTTCACTAATGAATGACATCTAAGCAAAAATCACTTAAGTGACTTCTCAATTAATATATAGTAGGATTCTTCCGACAATTTAATTTGTGATTCTTCATATATATTTTGTATTCTTTCTACATTTTAATTTGTGATCACTATTATTATGTCTTCTTACAGAAATTATGTTCAGAGTTTGCGTTATGGTTTTTATATGAAGTTTTCTACATACTTTTTAAAAAAGTTTTACTTTGTGAACGTATTTGTTTAGTTTAGCCTCACGAGTTATTTCTAAGACAATAATAAGTATGCTTGAATCAGTCCCAAAACAATCGAACAACAACTTAGAAATTCTGATGCTAACCTTTGAATTGGAAGCCAACCACGTATTTGAAACCTCTACATACCCTCATGGTCATTTTTCTTCTAAACCACTCTTGGTCTGTTAATATCTCAAGGACGTTCAACTTAAGCTCCTTCTAGAACTCTTCTGATTGCTCATATATCTGTTCATGCTTTTCCTGTGTAAATAAAAAAAAAATCTATCTCTACAAGTTCAGTGGAATCTGAACTGGAAAAAAAGACAAACATGATTGACTAAAGGAAACACAAACATGAAACTGGAGATAAAAATATTTAGACACACTGAGTTGTTTCATATCAAAAATCCATCAACTCTTCTGACCATAAATGTACCACAAGCCATGGTCCATCTTTTAATATCTCCAAAATGTGCATATAAATATAACAATTTAAGTCTTAAAATGTATTTTATGATTGTAATTGAACATCATATACTCTAAATGTTTTCTGAAGAAACGATTTTCATTATTTTGAATAGAAAGTAACTTAGATAGTTAAGATTTAAGAACAACAGAGAAAACAAATGCACAGAGGTCAGACCAATGCACAGAGCTCAAACAATGCACATATTATACATGTTGTTAATTAATGTATTCTTCAAACTATGCACAAAAATGTTAAGTAAATTAAATTATTTTTCTGATACTTTCAACCTAGTAATAAGTTACAACTCATTAAACATGTATCAATACTGTTAACTTTTCTCGCAATCCGGTCGAATGGAAAGTTGAATATCGTTTTTTGTTGTTAAAAAAAGATTGAAGATCCTTTCTGTCATTATAAATCATTCATGGCCGTCCAAGTGACCTTTACATCCATCTTGTCATTTAATTATGGTTTATATATTAGTATGAAATTAGTCAATGACCATCTAAATATAAATATTCTTGATTATTTTTGTATGTTAATTTTTAATATATCAAGAAAATAGGCTATCCGAATATTTCTATGATATTTGAAACAATATATAGTAGTACTAGGATCGACCCGAACTACGTCCATGATTTTTTTTGTTTAAATTTAAATGTTGATTTTATATTTAGTATGTTTATTTAATTTATAAATATTATAATCTATTATAAAAAAATATAAGTAGCCAAACAATTATAAAAACATTTTAAATTATTCATTTTTTTTTACGCATTTCAAAATTTTTACTATCCATTTTTTTGTTATTAGAAATTATATATAAGGTAATGAGTAGAATAAACAAAAAATATTAATTTTTAGTTATGGTGTTTAATTGGTTGAACTGTATAAAAGTTTCATTTCACTTAAAACTGTTTATGAATTTTGTTTCCAATTAGTATCCAAGTAATTTAATGGATCCTCCTCTTAAATCTACGACTTTATATTTTTATCTTTTGTTTTTTCTTAAATAAGCGGTTTAAGATTTTTTCATATTTTTAGATAAAAAGCACTAACCGAACACATTCTAAATATTTGTTTATCTTACTTATATATGTTTTGATGTAAAATATTGTAAAATATATAACCACTTAAACTGATTCAACAAATAATAGATGAAAAAACTCGAATGCATATAATATGTAATCATACATCACATGTACAGTGTAACCCCACCTGTGTATTCCATATGTATATTTGAAAATAACAGATGAATATGGCGACTTGAAAATAACAAATTTCAATATTCATTTTTTTAGAAAACCAATTTCAATTTTTTTTTGCCGGATTTCGGACCTTTGTAATTCCAATAATAACTAGGAGTTTTCTTGCGCCATGCGCAGAAATAGTAATTTTTAACATAATATTTTTTATTTCAAAAGAAAATTTTGATTTATATTTCAACATTATTAATTTATATTTTAACTTCAATTGTTATAAAAAATCATAAACGTATTTTTGTAATCTTATTTCTTTTGATTTGGTATAACTATTTAAATTTATTTTATTTAAATTTTAATAAAGATAAAATTAGATTTTATAAAAATAGTTTTAATTATATTATTGTGCTTAATGATTATTTGTTTTAAATATATATATATATCTTCCCATCTAATTTTAAATATATACATATCTATATATATATATATTATATGTAAATATAAATTCTAATAAATTTGAGACTTTGTTTGTTTTAGTTAAACTGAAAAATCTTTTTGTTAATTTAAACGATTAAGATGGACAGATAAATTTAAATAATGTTTAAATATTTAACTATCAAATTTTTTTTTGGATTAGTGTTACTTTATTTAGTTTATTTTTATTAATGTGAGATACATATATACATATATATTATTATTTTAATTATGATATATGAATTATTAATATATTTAATAGTTTACCATAAATAAATATTTATATGGAAAATTGACATTAATGATGATATATGAGTTATTTTTATTACCATATTTAAAATTCCTGCAAAAAAATTTAAATTTTTATAAGGAAATTTTACAACTCACAATTAATACGATGTCATGTCACTATTTTCTAAAACCATGTCATTTATTTTAAGTGTCATGTCATCTTTTTTCAGCAAAAATGATTGTAGTGACAACATGTGTATAAATCACTTCGCAAATATAGTCTAGGAGATTATCGTAACAAAAGAAGTATCATTATCCTTGTTGAGTTATTACTTATCAGCTATAGCCTCTTCGTACGTAATGCATTGAGAAGGGAGACGAATTTGAGAAGACATATGTCATGATCAACGAAGTCAATATGTTACATAGAGATTCAGTTATATCTTTTTTGGAGACAATTTTTTTTTTTGGACAAATTTTGGAGACAAATTACTCTCTTCCAAATTAACGGTAAAATACTACTCCCCATTTGCATGCACATTTGACCATCTGGTTGATACAGTCTCAAATTGGAAACTAGAGAATGAGTGAACCAAGTATAAAACGAAATTTGGTCATATCGCTGCTGTTCTATACTTCATAGGATTATTATTTGTAGTTCAAATCTAAAAGTTCAATCGTTACATATTTGGCCGAGAATTTAACAGAGACGAATGATTTGACGTTAAGATCCCATGTTATAAAGAAGCAGACCAAGTGAGCATGCACGACTGAAAAGAAACCACATAAAGTTAGATGAATTGAACATTCGGTGTTGAGGCCGATAATAATTGTGCCTCTCGCGTCTTAATGTTGGTTTGTAGTGTTGCAAGTCAGAGTTAAAACTTACAAAAGCAAAAGACAAAAATCAAATATGTAAAATCAATGTGTAAAGAGTTATAAATCTGCAAAACTAAGATACAATGTCATATTCATAAGACTGACAAAAAAAAAGATAGAAGGATGCATCAAATATCTTACCAAAGGTCATCATCAGACATAGTAATCACTTATTGCAATGTATGTGGCTCTTGACAAAACTGGCCAGACGGCAATATATACAGATTCCATCATATTCTCTTCTGCTAGTTACTCCCATCCAAGAGCGAAGGAATGAATTCCAGCCAGGTGATTCTTATTCTAAAGTGCGTTTGCTTCTTTTTCTGTACAATTCCAGATCACAAAAGCACAAATGAGACTTTCGAATGGCATCACACTCTCCTGAGACTCGAGCAATTAACCTTTCCCAAGCTCGCTTGATGTACAAGATATTTAGACCTCAGTACACCAGACTCGATCATACATAATCGCTTGCCTTTTCATACTCTTGTGATCTGCTTTACATAAACCCATCGTAATCAAACATGCCAGTTTCAGGAGAACGTATGACAAAATTCTCAAATCTAAAAAAAAATCAAACACAAAATCATATGCATTCGAGTTTGCGCAGCTCTGCACTCAAAAGACTCCAAAAGAAACCAAAATCACTACTTTCCTCCAAATCGTCCCTCGACCTGTAAATACACTAAATAGACTCCAAAACATAATAATAATATCTTAAAACACTTATATATCATGGCTGAAAGTGGGTAAATTCCATGGTATATCAAAAACACCATCTACCTGGGATAGACGGTACTAGTGTTTATACTGGTAATCGAGTTTGATCGGTTCCCTGTGTAAGTGAAGTATGTGCCTCAGCCCAAAGTAATTAAGGACTTTGTTTCCGCCAGTTTGAGAGTGTCTCTAGGATCAATATCCAAATTTCTAAAAACTTTGTTGTTTCTTCTTTTCCATACATATTATAAAGTCCAAGCAAATTGATGATCTTCTAATTCCGGAGAAACCCTCCAAAATAAATGATCCATATTTATAAAAAAGTTGATTTCATGGGAAATATGTTCGGGTTCGATGGGATTCGTGAGAGTGCCCAAACCTGAACCGCTGGTGCATATTAAAAAAACATGATTTATGGATTTCTCATGTGCTCTACATCGTGCACAAATTGTATCCCCTTGTAATCCGCTTGCCCTCAAATTGTTCTTAACCGCTATATATTTTGATACCAGTTGCACTAAAAAATGTTTCATCTTAGGTGGACAGCGTACCTTCCAGCAGTGAGCCCTTCAATTGAATCACCGACGGACCATACTCTGGTAGCGTTCTGTCTCTATCCAGGTACACTCGTTCTACTTGGTATCAAGATTTAACCATCTATCATCCATTAGTGGTAAAATGTCATCCATCTCAATATGCTGTCTGAACTTGATTTAATGGAAACAACGCATATTATAAAACAATAAACTCTACACATTTAAAAAAAAATATAAAAAAAAAGAGGCTTTGACTTCATCCTATATAAATAAAGGAGTATCTTGCCTAAGACAGGATGATCAATATTCACTTTCAGAGTCATCTAGATATCTTGCGTAAAACACCTATACAGAGAACCAGACATAATTAATATTTTCTATGCAATTCACCTCTATCCTAGGCGCATCGCCTCCGTCTTAGGCACTTTGCCTTTGTTCTAGTCACATTGCTTCTGTCATAGGGATATCTTGCCTCTGTCCTAGACACATCGCATCTTAGCACATGCATCTCATATAGGCATATGTGTCATTTGTAGTGAATTACGATCGGTCTGATCCTTATTCGAAGGTATGTAAACAACCTTTAATCGGATTCAATAATAATCAATAAAATCTCTTTTACGTTCATCCGCCTAATTACAAACTCAGTACAAAGACTTTTCTTACTCACACCATCCAAACCGCGCCCAGTATATGCCAAATTCATACTAACACAAACATTAACAATTGCAGTTTTATACAACGACAGTTATACTAGATTGTGGGTGTAGTTCAGCCAAACTCCAAGTGGGCTTCGTGCTCCACGGCCCAGTCTTGTCTGAAATCTGCATGAAAGAATCAAGCCCAAGTCCCAGCCCAAGGACTTTCAGTAAATGAAACGCAGCGTTTCAGAATGATCGACAATTAGCAAAGTTTGTTATAATAAACTTTCGAATCCAGTCATCATCATTACGCGAAAGAGAATCAGATTGAGATGCCGAGCGAGAGAGAGGAAAAGTGACATAGCTTGAGTTCGTGAGGGTGAGCTTCGACGGAGTTGTGAAGGCGGTATACGGCTAGGCGTACCATTCCAGCAGCGAGTTTCCAATCTCACAGAGGAAACAATAAGACGTTTTATCTCTTGTACTTTCTATTGATCCGCCATTATTGTGATCTTGTAACCTCGATCCGATATTCATAGTGAAGCTGTTGAGAGATAACGTCTCCCTCCCCGGTGAGTAGATCAGCGAACACTGGGTGAACAAATCTCTTGTGTCAATCTATTGTTCTTGATTCGTTCCTTGATCGAATAAAAAATCAACAAGTAGAGATATCAATCACCTAACCTAAGCAAGATAAACCTAAGTCAAATCGATCTAAACCTCTACAAGTGGTATCAGAGCACAAGGTTGGGTGCTGAGGCTAAGAGTTAGATCAGATCTGATAAGAGAGAAGGAGAGAGCTCTTATCTGTGATTGTGTGTGGCGATCGTTGTGGTTGAGGAATCCTTGCTTGAGTTGTTGTGGTTGGTTTATGTTGGTGCAGAATCTCAAGATCTCTATGGTTCAAAATGGAACCTACTCTTGGGAAGTTTAACATGGATAAGTTTGATGGAAAAGGAGACTTCGTTATGTGGAAGTTTAAGATGATGGGACAGCTCAAGATCCAAGGCCTTCTTGCGGTCATTGTTGATGGCTTCACGGTTTACTCCACCTCAGAAAAACAAGAAGAAGGTGAGAAACATGTGATTGATCAAAAGAAGTTCGAAAAGGACTTAAGAGTGAGAAGCTTACTTGATACCTGCTTGAGCGACTCCATCTTGAGGAAGGTCATGCATGAGCAGACTGCTCTAGGCATGTGGAAGTCTCTGGAAAAGCTGTAGCAGCTCAAGTCTCTTCCAAACAGTATCTATCTAAAGAAGCAGTTCTCCTGTTACAAAATGGAAGAAGACAAGTCAATTGAAGAAAATGTGGATGTGTTCATGAAGCTAGTATCTGATCTAGAAAGTCTGAAGGTTACCGTAACAGACGAGGATCAAGCTATACAATTGCTCTCTGGTCTTCTTGCTGCATATGAGCCACTAGTCCACACTCTTCAATACGGAATAGGACGTGACACACGCACTGTTTCCGAAGTTGTTACCTCAGCATATTCAAAAGAAGCAGAGCTTAGACAAAAAGGTTTATTAAACAAAAAGACGTCTTCTTCTGAAGGGTTATATGTTGAATCAAGAGGAAGATCATCTAAGCGATCTGACAATGGTAACAACAAGAAGTACAACAGATCTAAAAGCCGAGGTGATCGATCTAAGTCCAGAGGCAGATCAAACAAGACAAAGAAAGGAGCATGTTTCTCATGTGGCAAAGAAGGTCACTAGAAACGTGACTGTCCAAACAGAGGACAAAGAAATAATGGTGAACAAGCAGTAAATGCAGTAACAGAAATCAGACAGCCACTAGTACTAACAGCTAGTATACCTGATTCAAGAAAAGAATGGGTTCTCGATTCAGGTTGTACATTTCACATCACACCAGACAAAGATGTCTTATTTGATCTACAAGAAGGAGATGGAAGCAAAGTTCTAATGGCGAACAACAGAGTGCAAAGTCCAAGGCATTGGCAAGATCAGAATTACAAATGAAGATGGTACAGTAATCATTCTTAAAGATGTTCGCTATATGCCAGACATGAGCAGGAACTTAATCTCCTATGGAATGCTAGAAAAGTCAGGATGTAACTATCAAGGTGGAGACTTCACCAAAACATTCTATAAAGGACATAAAGTGATCACATGCAAGTATGAAAATGGATTGTACTATCTACAAGGAACAGTGTCACGAGGTGAAGAAAATGTCAGTGAAGCTACTGATAACAAGACAAAAGTGTGGCATTCTCGACTGGGCCACATGAGTTTAAAGAACATGGAGTTGCTTGTAAAAGAAGTTTTCATACAAAGACTGAAGTGGGAAAACTAGAATTTTGTGAAGGTTGCGTATTGGGAAAATCACACAAACAAAGCTTTCCTACAGCTAAGCATACTTCTAAAGGCATCCTAGAGTATGTTCATTCAAATCTTTGGGGTTCTCCATCAACTCCGGAAAGTCTTGGTGGTTGCAAGTATTTTATCAGTTTCATTGATGACTTCTCAAAGACAGTTTAAGTCTATTTCCTAAGAACTAAGGATGAAGTGTTGAAGTGTTCTCTAAGTTCAAGGAGTGGAAAGAGGCGATCGAAAGCTACACATAGAAAAGAATCAAGTGTCTTAGAAGGGACAACAGTCTGGAATACTGCAACAATCAATTTGATGAGTTGTGCAGAAAGGCTGGAATCAAGAGGCATCGAACCTACATCGAACCTGCACCTACACACCTCAACATAATGGGGTATCAGAACGTATTAACCGCACCATCATGGATAAAGTGAGGAGTATGCTCGCAGAAACTGGTTTGGGACAAGAGTTTTGGGTAGAAGCTACTTCTGCAGTAGTGTATCTGATAAACAGGACATCAAATTCAACCTTAGACTTCAAACTACCAGAGGAAGTTTGGTCAGGGAACATGCCTGATTTATCACACTTAAGAAGGTTTGGTTGCACGACATATGTTCATGTTACTCAAGAGAAGACGAGTCCTAGAGCTAGGCAAGGAGTTTTCTTGGGATATCCGTTTGGGGTTAAAGGTTACAGGGTATGGATTCCAGAAGACTAAAGTGTACTACAAGCCAAAATGTTGTGTTCAGAGAAGAGGAGATCTACAAGGACACGATAATTCAGAAACAAGAAGAAAGCGTATATGGGTTAGATGGCACAGACAAGCAGACCAAGAAATCAACGTAGAAAGACTCTTTCAGTCCCAGTCTGATTCGTGGACCTAGTGGTCCCAACTATGAACTTGGTGAAACATCCAGTCTTGGAAACACAAATATGTCTCAACAGGACTTAGAGGATCAAGGAAGTTCAAGTGAATCAGAAAGTGATGATGAGACAAAAGGGTTGACCTTTGTTGAAGACATTGAAGCTACAGGTTCTATTGATAACTACATGCTTGCAAGAGATTGTGTTTTCGGCACATTATATGTATGTCTTACTACTAGTTTTCAAGGTTTTATCGAGTCTTTTTAGTTCATTTGAGTCATTACAGGCCTAGAGTTGTATTGGATGGGAGATGTACCAGTTGGAGGAAAAGAGGAGAAAAAGAGTGTGATTTGGAGTCCTTTGCGCAGAACAGTCGAGCGGAGCAGCCTGAGTACCTGCTCCAGCGGCAGAGATTTAAAATGAAGTTTCCAAATATTTCGGGATTTGCCCTAGTTTTCCTATTTTTCCCTCTAGCCGCCTGTGGCCCTTATATATAGTCTTCTTTTATTTACTTTATGACCTACCTTAGTTTTCACGCAAGAAAGACCTGAGAGAGCTTTGTGATTTTAGCGATTGCTACTTGTAAGGGAGAAGACCTCATCTATCTCCTAGAGAAGATTATCCTGAACCCTCTGATTTGTATTATCTATTATATGCAGTATTATTCAGAAATCATGCTTCTCTGTTCTTGTGTTATGTCTGAGTAGTCACCGAGTTAGTTTAGGGTTCTAGGATTTTGGGTTCGCGAGCTGAAGCATAAATAAGTCATCTTAAGATTGTCTACATTCATATATGTTCTTATTGCTTGCATTGAACTGATCACTTAGTGCATGAATTAGGGTTAATCAATTTAGCTAACCGTTGGTTGATAACTTGATATGATTTGAATGAGCTTTGCATCCCTAGTCAGTGAGAGTAGATATTAGGGTGTATTGTGAACATATCGGACTTGATCTCTAAAGCTTGCTATCGCGTCTTGATCCAAACGAGAGTTTAGGTATCAAGACCGATCTGCAAAGGAATCAACACCAAGACAGTGGGTTATTTCAACCTGAGTGATCCGAGTTTAGACTTGTGTAAACTGGACTTGAATAATTCCTTGGCTTGCGATTTCCTTACCTGAAGAAGAAACCCTAGACTAGCACCTTTAATCGATTCGAAAACAACCTCATCTTGTTACTTGTTCTTTACATTACCCTACTATTTTAAAAACCCCACTTTTGTTTTAGCTTAATTCTGATCTCATAAAGATAAAGTGTGAACTGGTCCTCTGGAATTGAATCTAAAGATATTACAGTTACACTGTTAACTTGACAGTAAACAAAGATCCAATTTTAGTGTATCAAGTTTTGGCGCAGTTGCGACGGGGACCATGTTTTTACCTTTATTTTTTCGGTTATTTATTTAGTCTAAAACCTCTAACTTGTTTAATCCTTTTTGCAGCTAATAACCCAGGTGCATGGCCAGTAGACATACTTGGAGCAATGCACAAGGGGATTACTTTCGCTTACAAATCAGGAACTTGCAAGTTTAGAAAGAACAAACCGTCAACAAAGGCCGAATACCACCACAATGGACAACTTCGGCACTCCATAACAAATCGCTGCTTTTATGCAGCAACAGATGCAACATATGCAGCAAACGATTGCAGCACAGCAGCTGGCTGCTCAACAAGCTGCACAGCATGAACCACTTGCTCCAATCGGTGAGAAGAATTTACCGCGTAACATCCCTGCTACGCGCTCTGCTATTGCTCCACCGCCATGTCAAAGGGTGGATTTTGAGATCAAACCCGGCATGATCAATCTAGTGTAGAGAAAGATGTTCCATGGACTGTCATCTGAGATACCAATGGAACACATCGAAGCTTTTGAAGAGATTTGCAGTTTCACTCGTGCAAACGGCGTCCCACCCGACTTCATCAAATGCATGATGTTTCCATTCTCTCTAGCGAACAAGGCTTCACGATGGCTTAAGTCGTTACCTACAGGCTCCCTAACTACTTGGGAGCAGGTTAGAGCAGCTTTCTTGGGACACTTCTACACGAAAGCAAAAACGGCTGCCCTAAGGAACAAGATCTCTTCGTTCAAGCAGCTCGCTAACAAACCATTTAATGAAGCGTGGGAACGGTTTAATGATACCCTCAGAGAGTGTCCTCATCACGGATTTGACGTTGACCATGTCCTAGGAATCTTCTATGATGGTGTAGATTGGGAGTTCCGCAATGCTCTAAACGCAGCGAGCAATGGAGACTTCATGACCCAAACCACTGAAGGAGCTCACGCGCTAATATAGAACATGTCAGCTAGCTCATCCAACAAAAATGAGGAGACTGACCGCTCCAAGAAGGTGAACAGCATGGACACTAGGAAGATCGATGACCTCACCGCAAAGGTTGATCTGCTGCTCAAGAACAATCAGAATCAGATCTAGTCATGGAAGAAGCCAATCTGGAACCAGGTACTACTGATGCTACAGCAGAGACCGAGACATCGGAAGAAAATCAGCAAGAGGTCAGTTACGTCAACGATCAGGGTTGGCAGTTCAAGAATTATCATTCAAACCCTAATGTGAGAAACAACCCGCATTTGTTCTCATACAAGACCAATCAAGACAACCGCAACGACAGATCTCAGGGAAATCAGTTCCAAAACACTGGATATCAGAAGCCATACCTTCAGAATCAGAATCAGAATGGAAAGATGTTCATCCTCAGCCAAGCTCAGAATCAGTTTCAGAACAGGCAAAACAATCTGCAAGCTGCTCCAGCAACTGCGAGCGGTCCGCCAGATGAACTAAAGGGAATGATGCAACAACTTTTGCAAGGTCAGCAGATTCAAGGAAAAGCACTGAACCAGGCTACCAACGATATCAACACTCGGATGGACAACATGTTCACGGAATTAAATTCCAAATATAATGCTGTAGCAAGCCACATAAGGAAGATGGACGTTCAGATCGCTCAGACTGCTGAAACAATCATAAGGCAACAGGGAACACTCCCTGGGAAAACATACAAGAACCCCAAAGACTGTAACGCAGTTGAGTTGAGAAGCAGAAGACATCTCCCAAATCCTGTCTCCAAGAAGCTCACTGCTAAAGAGAAGGGAAAACAGAAAGAGGGAGAACAACCTCCACTTGAGGATGTCCTCGACGAAGAACAAGACATGGAACAGCCAACTGTCATAGAACCCATAGCTCTTACGACGCAAGACCAGCCTGTTTCTACTCGCGTCTACACTCCTAAAGTTCCCTACCCAGTCCCTGCTAAGAGATCACGCAAGGATTGCGAAGAGATGAAGTGCAAGAAGATGCTAGAGGAGTTGAATG
>NW_013617436.1:35601-35888 GCF_000695525.1 Brassica oleracea var. oleracea | reverse complement strand
TCCCTAATCACCCATTAATCTACCTAACCCATTGATCCTAAGGGTGATTACTCACTAATCATCTTGTTTACACTTAATCCCATGATGGATAGAAGCATACCCAAGATGATATGATATATGAAAACAAGAAAAACAGAAATTAGATGAAGAGAATGGCTAAAGGAAAACAAGACTTTATAACATAAACTTCAAGAACACTCCAAGAACAAATGTTTTTTCTCAAACTCTCAAAATACAAAATATGAAACTATAAAACTTTCACTCTCTACTCTTTGTTGTATTGTACT
>NW_013617436.1:13772-35437 GCF_000695525.1 Brassica oleracea var. oleracea | reverse complement strand
GACCTTCATCCATGCTTGTCTTTCACACGTTCGGTTCAAGACTCCTCGAAAGCTCCTTTTGTGCTCTAATCACCTCCAAAACTCCAAACAATTCATCCAACACCTACAAGATGCAAATGTACATGCAATAGACTCTAAATGCAAATAAATGTAAGGTTAATGCATGAATATATATGAAATAACAAAGCTAAAACTATGCAAAATCACAACACATCAGCAGTCTGGGAAGACCTCTGCAGACAACGATATCATGATGGTCTCAAAAGAATGCAGCACAGTCCTTCAAAACAGAACAGTCAGGAAATTGGAAGATCTTGGAAAATTTGTCCTCTCGGTTTAGGTTCCAGTGTGAATCTCATGCCCTACTCAGTTGCAAAACGCATGGGACTAACCAATTTCCAGCCAACCAGGATTTCATTGGTGTTCGCAGACAGAGCAGTCAAGTTGCCAGTAGGCGTTCTCGAAGACCTCCAAGTTCAAATTGGCAACACCACTGTTCCGGCGGATTTCATGGTTCCGGAGCTCGAAGATGAACCGAAAGACCCTCTCATTCTAGGCCGACCTTTCCTATGCACAGCTGGTGCAATCATTGATGTCCGCAATGGGAGGATCGATCTCCAACTGGGGGATATTGTGATGAAGTTTGAGATGGACGAGCTGCTCAAACGACCTATGTTGGATGGTCAGAACTTCACGATTGACGACGAGAACGCCGCCTTGACCCCTCAACAAGGGATGATTGAAGAAATCCTAGCGGATGGCCCTTTGGAAGTGGCTCTGACACGAGCAGAGTCTAAGCAGAACACATGCAACGTTGATGCTGATGGGTAAGAGAAGATATTTGGTTCGAGTAAAAGCATTGAGAAGATGGTCGCTTTCCTGAGTCTGGGGGAGACGAGCAATCAGGTTCCACAAGAAGGAGCAACTGCTCCTAAACTAGGGAACGAACCGGCCAGCCTGCTCGACGATCCATGGAGCAAACTCGAGGCTCCAAATATCGAATTAAAGTCGCTCCCAGCAGGACTTAGGTATGCATTTCTTGGACCTAATTCCACATATCATGTCATTGTGAAATCTGAACATAATAATATGGAAACTTCTAAACTCTTGTGTGAATTGAGAAAATACCGTAAGACAATAAGGTATTCATTAGAAGAAATTCCTGGTATTTCACCTGATTTGTGCATGCATAGAATACATCTAGAAGATGAATCGATGACTTATGTAGAACATCAGAGGCGGTTAAACCCAAATCTAAAAGATGTTGTTAACAAAGAGATAATGAAACTTCTAGAAGCTGGTGTAATCTATGTGATTTCTGATAGCAAGTGGGTTAGTCATGTTCATGTAGTTCCTAAGAAAGGGGGGATCACTGTGGTTGCTAATGAAAGGAATGAATTGATACATACTAGGACAGTAACCGGTCACCGTATGTGCATTGATTTTCGAAAATTAAATACGGCTACACAAAAGGATCACTTCCCACTCCCATTCACTGATCAAATGCTTGAGAGATTGGCTAACCACCCATATTACTGCTTTTTAGATGGTTATTCAGGTTTCTTTCAGATTCCCATTCACCCAGACGATCAGGAGAAGAAGACTTTCACGTGTCCCTACGTACAGGAGAATGCCGTTTGGGCTGTGCAATGCTCCTGCGACATTCCAGCGTTGCATGATGTCTATTTTCACTAACCTAGTTGAGGACATATTGGAAGTTTTCATGGATGACTTTAGCGTCTATGAGAACTCCTTTTCTGTCTGTTTGTCAAACTTGTGCAGGGTCCTTCAGCGGTGTGAAGAAAATCATCTCGTGTTGAATTGGGAGAAGTGTCACTTCATGGTGCGTGATGGGATTGTTCTCGGTCATAAAATCTCAGAAAAAGGGATCGAAGTGGACAAAGCAAAGATAGAGGTGATGATGAGTTTACAGCCTCCAAACTCTGTCAAACGAATCATGAGTTTCCTCGGATATGCTGGTTTCTACAGAAGATTCATCAAGGACTTCTCCAAAATCGCAAGACCACTCACTAGACTGCTCTGCAAGAAGACAAAATTTGAGTTCAATAGCGATTGTTTGGGCGCTTTCCACACGATCAAAGGAGCTCTAGTCAGCGCACCCAATGTGCAACCACCAGACTGGGAGCTTCTTTTCGAGATAATGACTGACGCAAGCGATGTTGCGGTTGGAGCAGTGCTCGGCCAACGAAATGATAAAAAGCTTCACGTGATCTATTATGCGAGCAGAACACTAGACGAAGCTCAATGTCGCTACGCAACTACAGAGAAGGAACTTCTGGCAATAGTCTTTACTTTTGAAAAATTCAGATCCTATCTCGTTGGCTCCAAGGTGATAGTGCACACGAACCATGCAGCGTTGAGATACTTACTAACAAAGAAGGATGCGAAACCAACGCTGCTCAATAGTCTTTACTTTTGAAAAATTGAGATCCTATCTCGTTGGCTCCAAGGTGGTAGTGCACACGGACAATGCAGCGTTGAGATACCTACTAACAAATAAGGATGCGAAACCAAGGCTGCTCCGATGGATTTTATTTCTCCAAGAATTTGACCTAGAAATCAAAGACAAAAAGGGCACCGAAAATAGCGTCGCAGATCACCTCTCCAGAATGAAGATAGATGAAGAAACAGCCCTTGATGACAGCCTTCCAGTCGAGCACGTCTACTCGATCAGTCTCAAAAGCATCACAGAACAACCAATCCGTCCAGATTGCTCCAGCGTTCTGCAACACCTTGTTTGTGCAATCAAAAAGCAATACCCCAATCTTCCATGGTTTGCTGAGATTGCCAACTATTTGGCCGCCGAGAGAGAACCAGTCAAATTCACTGGCAATGATAAACGGAAAGTTCTAAGAGGCGCAACTACTATTGGGATGAGCCATACTTGTACCGAAGTTGCAAGGATGGAGTATTCCGACGGTGTGTATCCGAGCTGAGATTACAGGAATCCTCTTTCACTGTCACAGATAGGGCTGGGCAACTGGTGTACCATTCGGGTGTCGGGTCCATCCTAATCGGGTTCGGGTTTTCTTGGTTAACAAAAACAAGCCCCATTCGGGTAAAACTGAAGATCGGTTTGGTATCGGTTCGGGGGCTATACGGTTCTGGTCGGGTTTTGGTTTGTATTTTGGTTCTTAAAAGTACTAATTGTAGTGAATGTAGCCATGGCAGAACAAAATAATTTCGTAACTTGTACTGCAAGTAAGTAAAAAACACAGAAATAAAGCATTGAAAATTCTCATAACCCCTAAGGCAACACTGATATAAAACCAAAGCACCTTTATTATTGATAGTAGAGTCAAAAACTTAACAACTCAGAGAATGCAATTGGAAACAAAGCCATAATGTAATGCTTAGAACCAAAATGAGAAACAGTATGCAAACTTCAAAGAAATAAAAACCAAATGCAGAAAACTTCAAGCTCCATGCTTCAACCTTCACCCGCCTTCTTCCACTTCATGCTTCGACCTTGAAGCTTCAATCATCAAGCGTTTGTGCTTGAAACTCTGCAACATAAAAACAAAGCATAAGAAAGGAGCTTAGCATAAACAAATACATTACATAAGACAGTATAAAGAAACTAAGTGAAGAGATAGACAGACCTTTCTGAAGTCAATCAAGCAACTCCACATCAGCAAGTATTTGCTCATTTATAGTGACTTGTTCACTCACCTTGATGTCAGCATGCATCCATTGCTCAGTACACATGAGAAATTCTATCATGTAATGAGTTAAGCAACTCCGATATGGTTCCAAGATCCTCCCACTTGTGCTAAAAGCACTTTCGGATGCCACGCAACCATCTCCTTGTACACACAATCCATCCGCTCATAACCGAAATCTTCAACCACCAGCTCCATTCTATCTGTGCCTTGATCTTGCGACTCTGGAGGAGCCTGAGATGATGATGCGTGATTTGACTGAGAGGCTTCTCCAGTAGACCCTCTGAATCTTGTGTTGTACTCCTTGAACATAGTCCTGAGATCCAAAAACATAAATGAAATATTTATACAAGTTTTGGAGGCATTGTTATTGAGGTTCACAAGATTAAAATACATGATTATAAAACATATACCTGAGAAGATCACCAACAGATTCCAGCATTGCTTTAGACTCTAAGCTCTCCTTCTCATAGAGCTTCTCAAAGCACAGATTTGCAAATTGCATCTTCTTCGTTGGATCGAAAACCGTGGCCAAGATCAGCATCCTGTTGACACTCTTGATACCATCCCAGTACTTGAGAAACTTCTGCAACATCTCCGGCGCTTTCACCTTCAACTCAGGATCGAAGCTGTTGGCCAGTGCAGTGAGGTTTCTTTCTATGGTCACTATCTTACCATAGCACTTGTAAGAATTCACCGTCGTAGGGGCAGAAACAACCAGAGTGCTGTTGTAAAAGATTATCAGAAACCTCTTGAGCTTCTCAACAGCACTCCAGTCTCTCAAAGAAGGTGGTCCACACCTCTTAACTCCATTTTCCATCTCCAAAAAGTAATCATTATACAACCTATCTTCTGCCTCCATCCTATCAAATGCAGTTCTAAACTGAAGAGCCCTAGACAGAATTAGGAAGGTTGAATTCCATCTAGTCTTAATATCCATAGGTAAGCTACCTCGACTCATTCTCCCAGTTGTGACTCTAAGATCAAATGCATTAAGCCTATGTGTTGAAGAGCGAACATACTGAATAGCGTTCCTAATGGCTAACACATTTTCTCCTACCTCGGTCAAACCCTCCTTAGGAATTAAATTGATGATGTGAGCACAACACCTCATGTGCAAGAAACGCCCATCTAGAACTAAAGACTCAGGGGAAACAGCACTAAAATCCCTATGGAATCTCCTAATGGCAGAAGTATTAGCAATTACATTGTCTACTGTAATGCAAAATACCTTCTCAATGCCCCATTCAGCTAGACACTCCAAGAGCACAGTTGCGATTGTCTGACCCTTGTGGTCCATCACATACTTCAAGCCTATGATAAGCTTCTTCAGCTGCCAAGTTGCGTCCACGAAGTGGGCAGTTATCACCATGTAACTTGCACCTGTTACAAATTAAACAAACAAAGTCAGAGTTTAGAAATTTAAAAAAAAAAACTTTATAAATATATCAGATGCATAGAAGTTCTAAGTGACATTATTTGTTAGTAATTTTTTTTAAAATGACTTTAGAAATTTAAAAAACTGACATTCTATGCTATGCTAGAACAAAGTATATCATAAATAAAACGAAGAAAAAAAGCTGTAAAGAAGTTACCTGTGACCTGTGAAACCCAAATGTCAGTTGTAAGTGACACTCTTTGTTTGGTTGTGCGAAGCATGTTTTTCAAAGCTGCTTTCTTCCTCACATACATCTCAACGATGTCTCTGGTGGTAGTCCTTCTCGAGTGTGGCTTGTAGAGGTTTACCTTGCAAGTGTAAATACCAAACGTATTAGTAAATTTTCATGTAAAAAGAAGATAAAAAAACAGATAAGTGTTTATTAAATGGATTACCTTTCTGCAGAAGTGTTTTCAAGTACTGCTTTCAATAAATGAAAGAGGCAGTTCTCCTAGCACAATCAACTCATTGGATGCCTCTCTGAAAATAGACTCTGCAACTTTTGATGACTTCAGATTTCCATCAGTGTTGATCTCCATCTAATTCATACCTTGACTGATTAACCAAGCTTGGTACTCTTGGCAGATGGACAGATGCTTCTGGAGGTTTGATGTTCATGATTTGGTAGCGCATGAGAAGATCTTCTGACAATAGTGGCAGATGCATCAGTCACGACTTTCTTTGGTTCGGTTGAAATGCTTCCAGACACCAGACCTTGGGACAACGAGTTTCATCACCTTCTTTGACTGAGAAGAGACACCAGAAGTTGCATCAACTGCAATGGCCTTCCCTCGGTTTTGAGTTCGTTGGCACTCTTCTCCTTCAACTTGAATGTCAACGTCCATGGTTTCTTCAACACTGTGTGGGATTTTGGAGGATGAGGAAACCATCTGCAAGAGAATGAGAAAAAAAATTACCATCAGTGACATCAAAAGAAACAATACAGTTATTAGTTTCTATCCAAAAACTCAGCTCATGGCTCAAGAACAAACATCAATATGTACAAAATTAGTTTGCAAAACATATATATCCGTAAAACAAAACAGCTCATTGCTAAATGTAGAAGCATATATATCCATAAAACAAAATTAGTTTACTCGTGAACCTTGATTAATACGAAACAAAACCGTAAGTTCATGAAAAAATAACCTATGATTACTCGTGAATCGTGATGCTAGATTAATACGAAACAAAACCGTAAGTTCATGAAAAAATAACCTATGATTACTCGTGAATCGTGATGCTAGATTAATACGAAACAAAACATAAGCTTTTCTATCTTAAAAATTGAACCAAAACCCAAAAACCCGAAAGCAAGAAAAAAAAATTGAAAGAAGCATCGAATACTCTGTAAAAGGAGGAGTACCTTTGCTTGATTACTTGAGTTATGTGATGGAGGAGACGATGATGATAGCAGAAGTATTTATAGGATCTTAGACTTAGGGTCTCGGTTTCAAATCGAGGAAGAGAATCGGATAGGAGGTGCGAAAACAGTTGGAGATATCCGATATTCGGACTTAGGAAATCATTTTGGTGAGGATATGTTGGGAGATCGAGATTTAGGAAAGGTTTCATGGATTCTCTCCTTGAAGATCAAGAGAAAATCAACTCTCGATACGATTGGAAAAAAAAGGGGATTAGGTTAATGAGGGGCGGGTTTCGGGTGTAACCATTCGGTCTCTCGGGTTTTATCCGATCCGACCCGACACCCGACAGTAGTAAATATTCAGGCCCATTCAGTTTTTTGACAGATCCGCTCCCGACCCATACCACCTTAAACGGACCGGGTTCGTTCGGGTAATCGGGTTCGAGCCTTTTGCCCAGGCCTAGTCACGGATCCTCTTATGCAGGGCACTTTGCAACATTTAAAACTGTGTCTAAGATCCTCCAAGCCGGTTTTTGGTGGCCAACAATGTTCCAAGATGCCCACTCTTACATCTCCAGGTGCGACTTATGCCAGCGAAAAGGGAATATCAGTAAAAGGAATGAGATGCCTCAGAACTTCATTTGGAGATAGAAGTATTCGATTGTTGGGGGATTGATTTCATGGGGCCATTCCCACCATCCTTCAAGAACGAATACATATTAGTAGTAGTTGACTACGTTTCTAAGTGGGCGGAAGCAATAGCCAGTCCCACAAACAACACAAAGGTGGTGACTAAGATGTTCAAAACCATAATCTTTCCAAGATTTGGGGTACCACGAGTGGTCATCAGTGACAGGGGTAGTCACTTCATCAACAAGATCTTTGCAGGTCTATTGAAGAAGAATGGCGTGAAACACAAGGTAGCCACGCCATATCACCCTCAAACAAATGGTCAAGTGGAAGTTTCAAACAGAGAGATCAAGAGCATCCTGCAGATAACAGTCAACACCAGTCGCAAGGATTGGTCACTCAAGCTAGACAACGCTCTATGGGCCTACAGAACAGCCTACAAAACACCAATCGGGACCACACCCTACAACCTGGTGTACGGTAAAGCTTTTCACCTACCGGTTAAGTTAGAGTACAAGGCAGCATGGGCTGTGAACCTACTCAACTTCGACATCAAACCAGCAGCAGAAAGACGATCCATGCAAATCCACGAGCTGGAGGAAATTAGGCATCTCGCCTACGAAAGCTCAAAAATCTACAAGAAGCGAACTAAGGCCTATCATGACAAGAGGATCATCAGCCGAAACTTTCAGCCTAAGGATCAGGTGCTCCTTTTCAACTCTAGGTTACGATTGTTCCCTGGAAAGTTGCGATCCAGATGGTCCAGACCATTCACCATCAAGAATGTTCGTCCCTGCGGAGCTGTTGTGTTGCTGGACACAAAAGGTGAGGAATTAGTTGTCAATGGTCAATGCCTAAAGTCGTATCTTGCTGAGACAACAATCACGGAGGGTGAAGAAATTTTCCTAAGCGATCCTTCTTTAGCCTAACAGGCTAACCAAGTCAAGCTAGTGACTTAAACCAAGCGCTTGGTGGGAGGCAACCCACTGGTGAGTGTAAATATTTCTTTTGGATTTTTGTTTCGTGTTTCTTTTAATTTATTTGCAGGATTAAAATCAGAAAAACCCCGAGCTACTCAACAAGAACAGTCTCCGGCTGTTCCTGATTAGGAGCAGCTGCTCCGCTAAGGTAAGTTTCTAGGGACCAAAAAAAAAAAACAGATATGAAATAATTTTAATTAATTTTGTAAAATTGAGGGAAGCCCTAGCAAGTGAGAAGTGGGGCACAAAGTGGGGGCCTAAAAAGGGAAATGTCCCCATCTCTCTCCCACTTCCACCAAAACCGCCTCCTTCGTCGCCTCACTCCATTCCCCTTTAAAACCTTCAACTCTTTAAACTTCTTCAACTTGTTTTGAGTTTTTCGGTTTATACTTGCTTGAATTTTAGTTGTTTAGTTAAATTGCAGGACTCTTCCGTCACCAATCGAATGGTAAGAGGCGAAATCACAATGTGATTCTCGGCCAAAAATCTTCTTCTCTTCTTTTCTTTTGCGCTTGAATAGATCGATTTTAGGGTTTTTCTAAATCAAAATCGACCTCTCCTTTTTCTGCTAGGATTGTTATTAGAAGTTGAGTTGAGAATGGTTTAATCGATTAGGACAGATGGAAAGTTATAACCTTTGCGCCACTTTTCTTAAATTGCACATGCATCGATTGTTTAGATATGGATTTTGGGATCTATTGAATCGATTTCTGTTGATTGGCGAGTTGATCTAAGTACCTAGTCTTCTAAGTGATTGTATCTGGTTTACCATTATCGATCGCTTGTTCTCTCTACATTGGGTTATGGAAAAGTTTGGAAAGACCACCTACAATCGTAAAAGCTTCCAAATTTTTCTACTAAACCCAATCGAGTGGTACTAAGAAGTTCCCTTTGGTTTTGTTTTGCATATGGCTCCCAGGCGAACCAAGATGGCTTCTAGGATCAAACCACCACACGCCCGAGGAGAACCGGAGGATGACACCATCTCCCCGACTTACCCATGGCCACGAGAAGAGGGAATGGAGATCTCCCTCACTGACCCAAACATCCCTGCCTCTTCGGAGAAACGATGGGATAGGGAAGCCTCGCGTCGCTACAACTCCTTGCTCAAGATCAACATCCTCCCAACACGATTCCTTGACGTCGGGGCTTTGAACGACTTGGTCCTCCACGAGGATTTGCATGCTGTTCTCCAGGTGCTGGGAATAGCTGATCTCTGCCACATTACTCACACGCTGTACCCAGATATTGTGAGACAAGTCCTAGCCACCGCGGAGCTAACCTTCAAGAGGCCCGGTTTCCCAATCTTTGAGGAAGCCTCCTTCACATTCTTTGCGAGCGGCGTCAAGCATTCCATAAGTTTGGAGAAGATGGCCGAGATCTATGAGATATCTACGGAGTACACTAAGACCTCCTTTCCAAGGAAGTTCCCCCCGGAGCAAGCATTCTGGAAGTTCATCGCTTCAGGGGACTTCAAATCCCGATCAGCCAGTCAGTCTCTCATCCGCAACCCTGTTATGCGGATTGCTGCGAAGGTCCTGAGCAACCTGCTCTTCTCAAAGGACCAGACGTCAAAGGTGACACGAGGGGAACTGTAAATGTTATTTGCAGGAGTTGAGGACGAGATCAAATTCGCAGACATTGCGATTCCGACCTCGGAGATGAAGACCAGTCCAGGATGTGTGCTTGTTCAGATGTTTGTGGACAAGAAGGCAAGGGTGATTAAGGGTTCTCTGAAGAAGGACCGTTCTGGGAGTTTGCTCACTCCTCTATTCCGCCACTTGGAGCTTGATTTCAGCCCCTACAAGTGTAACGAAACTACGCAATTCATTGAAGTTCCATACCTGATCAACTACCAGATTCTCCGCGACGAGACGACCTATAGTTTCATTGGTAAGGACGGTAACTACCTCTACTACAAGCTGCCTCAACCGGACATCACCTCGCTTGGAGATGTGGTCAACATATGTTTCATCCCCGAGCCTCAGTATCTCTGCGCCGACCCAAAATCGTCTTACCAGGATGATACTATGGATGAGCCAGAGTTTGTAGGCACTGTTGGAGGCGACACTGTGTATGACCTAGGCCCCCTTGATGACGACGCTGATGACGCCGCCTACCGTCGCTGGATGGTAGATTCTCAGCGCAAGAATAACAGTCTCATGAAGAGGATCCTGAAGGCGATCACTTGAGGATGCTTGGGAACTCCGAACACAGCTGAGCCTCGTCGAGAGCAGCCTACACCAAGCAGTCATCGACCAGGGAAGGAACCGGCAAGAATTGGAGGGGGAGAGGAAGAGACTCCGTGGACCACTCCGCGCAGAAGGAACAGGCGTTCCGCTGGCCAGTCTGAGAGCGATGATACTGACTAGGCAGTCTCCTATTTCTATCTCCATTGTTATATCCGTTTGAACTATTTCTGTTTCCAGCACTTGTTTATTATTTTGGCATTTCCTTGAATTATTTTCTGACCAGGGATGGTGAGAAGTAAGTCTGGGGGAGGCGCTTATCTGCTTATTTGCTACTAATCGTTTACCTTTGGTTTTATGTTTAGAGTCAGTCTGCTTTAAGTCATTTTGATGTCTTTATCGAGTCAGTCCAAACTTTGTGGGAATCAGGACCTTATTCTATGATGTGTATTAACCACCCTCGTGCTTTAATTCATCTTATTCAGTGACCTTAGCAGAAGCGACAGACGCACATGTGGACCCAGAACACCCTGACATTACATTATCTTGTTCTCCAAAAGCTCTCAGCTTGTCGAGGTTACTCTAGAAAGACTTAATTCCATCTAACTTGAACTTAATATTGACTGCAATTCTTCTTGTTATGAGCGTTGGATTAGGGTTTAACATGATTAACACTCAGGACTTCTTATTCTTTCTATCCATCTTGCTGATCCTGAGTGGCTAGCTCATCTTTAGTTAGTACCCACCTTGAAACCCTAAAGCCTTTGTTCCGACCTCATGCATTTGTTATTCAGTATCTTATGTGCAGATATGTGCAAAAGGGCCGGAGAGGAAAGGATCGACACAGTCTCTTACTCGTTAATGCAACAGAATTTTCGGCTGAAGAATAGGCGGAAGTACACGTAGCAACCGCTCTGCCGCCATTGATCTAACAAAAGAGAAGAGAAAAAGAGAAACAAGAATGAATGTGAAGTCAAGAACTCCAATAGCATGTCGAAAGTACAAATGTTACCCCCTGCTTCGTCACCATCACCTATGTATTCAAAAAAAAAAAAAATAAGCTTTATGTACTTCAGAATAAGGTGATGAAGGAGGAGAAGATTCATCAGAGAGACGGACGCCACTGGTAAAATAGAAGGGAGTATAAAGTGAAGAGATGAGAACCATGCAGATCAGAGCTATTGTTCCAGAGAAGAACTTGCAAAAACGAGTAGAGGTTGTGGACATCAATGGATCTATCCTCTCTTACAATTTTGCGCGATATCCTACATCCTCTACGAAATTTGGTAACCCCTAAACACTGATTAGCTCCACTTAAACAAAAAAAGATATGTTTCATACCTAGACCGTTACCCTATCTAATGCATGTGATAAGAAGCTCACGCCACTCTTAATTGAATGTAAGGAGTTTTGTCTGGAAAGTTTAACTTTTGCAGGTCTGAGATACAGAGTATGGAGCCGTTTTGAACAGCAGTCAGTGGGGTTCTTGGTAAGGATGTGTTGTTTTAGCTAAACTGTTTGTATGGTTCAGAGATTCGTGGTTATTGTATGGTTGCTGAGAATAGGCGAGTTCCCACTCTTTCAAACCTTTCTCTCGATTCTTGGTACTTGATTTTGTTTGAGGACAAACAAGGATCTAAGTCTGGGGGGGTTGATATATTGTGTTTTTGGCACATTATATGTATGTCTTACTAATAGTTTTCAAGGTTTTTTCGAGTCTTTTTTGTTCATTTGAGTCATTACAGGCCTGGTATTGCTTTGGATGGGAGATGTACCAGTTGGAGGAAAGGAGGAGAAAAAGAGTGTGATTTGGAGTCCTTCGCGCAGAACAGTCGAGCGGAGCAGCCTGATTGTCTGCTCCAGCGGCAGAGATTTAAAAGGAAGTTTCCAAATATTTCGGAATTTGCCCTAGTTTTCCTATTTTTCCCTCTAGCCGCCTATGGCCCCTATATATAGTCTTCTTTTATTTACTTTATGACCTACCTTAGTTTTCACGCAAGAAAGACCTCAGAGAGCTTTGTGATTTTAGTGATTGCTACTTGTAAGGAAGAATGCCTCATCTATCTCCTAGAGAAGATTATCCTGAACCCTCTCATTTCTATTATCTATTATATGCAGTATTATTCAGAAATCATGCTTCTCTGTTCTTGTGTTATGTCTGAGTAGTCACTGAGTTAGTTTAGGGTTCTAGGGTTCTGGATTCGCGAGCTGAAGCATAAATAATTCATCTTAAGATTGTCTACATTCATATATGTTCTTATTGCTTGCATTGAACTGATCACTTAGTGCATGAATTAGGGTTAATCAATTTAGCTAACCGTTGGTTGATAACTTGATATGATTTGAATGAGCTTTGCATCCCTAGCCAGCGAGAGTAGATATTAGGGTGTATTGTGAACATATCGGACTTGATCTCTAAAGCTTGCAATCGCGTCTTGATCCAAACGAGAGTTTAGGTATCAAGACCAATCTGCAAAGGAATCAACACCACGACAGTGGGTTGTTTCAACCTGAGTGATCCGAGTTTAGACTTGTGTAAACTGGACAGTGGGTTGTTTCAACCTGAGTGATCCGAGTTTAGACTTGTGTAAACTGGACTTGAATAATTGCTTGGCTTGCGATTTCCTTACCTGAAGAAGAAACCCTAGACTAGCACCTTTAATCAATTCGAAAACAACCTCATCTTGTTACTTGTTCTTTACATTACCCTACTATTTTAAAAACCCCACTTTTGTTTTAGCTTGATTATGATCCCATAAAGATAAAGTGTGAACTGGTCCTCTGGAATTGAATCTAAAGATATTACAATTACACTGTTAACTTGACTATAGACAAATATCCAATTTTAGTGTATCAGACAACAAACTGGAATACTGCAACAATCAATTTGATGAGTTGTGCAGAAAGGCTGGAATCAAGAGGCATCGAACCTGCACCTACACACCTCAACAGAATGGGGTATCAGAACGTATGAACTTCACCATCATGGATAAAGTGAGGAGTATGCTCGCAGAAACTGGTTTGGGATAAGAGTTTTGGGCAGAAGCTACTTCTACAGTAGTGTATCTGATAAACATGACGTCAAATTCAACCATAGACTTCAAACTACCAGAGGAAGTTTGGTCAGGGAACATGCCTGATTTATCACACTTAAGAAGGTTTGGTTGCACGGCATATGTTCATGTTACTCAAGAGAAGACGAGTCCTAGAGCTAGGAAAGGAGTTTTCTTGGGATATCCGTTTAGGGTTAAAGGTTACAGGGTATGGATTCCAGAAGACTTAAAGTGTACTACAAGCCGAAATGTTGTGTTCAGAGAAGAGGAGATCTACAAGGACATGATAATTCATAAACAAGAAGAAAGCGTATATGGGTTAGATGGCACAGACAAGCAGACCAAGAAATCAACGTAGAAAGACTCTTTCAGTCCCAGTCTGATTCGTGGACCTAGTGGTCCCAACTATGAACTTGGTGAAACATCCAGTCTTGGAAACACAAATATGTCTCAACAGGACTTAGAGGATCAAGGAAGTTCAAGTGAATCAGAAAGTGATGATGAGACAAAAGGGTTGACCTTTGTTGAAGACACTGAAGCTACGGGTTCTATTGATAACTACATGCTTGCAAGAGATTGAGTTCGTAGATAGAATGTGAGGCCACCGTCGAGATATGAAGATGCTAACTTGGTTGCTTACACTCTAGTAGTGGCATATGAAATAGAGAAGGAAAAACCTAAATCTTTTGAGAAAGCTAAAAGAAGCAAAGACTGGAAACACTGGAAAAATGATGTGAATGAAGAAATTGATTCACTTGAGAGAAATCACACTTGGGATCTTATTGAGAGATCAGAAGACTGTGGGATGCAAGTGGATTTTCAAGTATAAGCATGGTATCCATGGAGTTGAAGATCGTCAGCATAAGGGCAGGCTAGTTGCAAAGGGATTCTCACATAATGAAGGAGTTGACTACAACGAAATATTCTCACCAGTGGTCAATCACGTCTCAATAAGACTGATGCTCTCAATTGTGGTGAATAAAGATTATGAATTGGAACAGTTGAATGTCAAGACCGCGTTTCAACATGGAAACCTAGACGAGCGGATTCTAATGGATCAACCTGAAGGTTATGTGAAACCAGGTGATGAGAACAAAGTGTGTCTTCTGGGGAAATCTTTGTACGCCTTAAAACAGTCTCCAAGGCAGTGAAATTTGTGTTTTAACAGCTTTATGAAGAAAGAAAAGTTTCTACAGAGCGATTATGATTTATGTGTCTACATGAGAAGTGTCAATACTCCAAAGGCTATATATCTACTTCTCTATATCGATGACATGTTGATAGCCTCAGGGGATAAGACAAAGATCCAGAAGATGAAAGACAATCTGAGCAGAGAGTTTGAAATGAAAGATTTGGGAAGAGCTTCCAGAATTCTTGAAATGGACATTATACACGATTGAATGAAAGGAACACTAGTGCTATCTCAGGAGTCCTACATTGAGAAAGTACTAAAGAGTTTTGGAATGGAAGATTCTAAGCCAATCACAACTCCATTGGCGCCTCAATTCAAATTAAAGAGTCTAACCAAGGCAGAGCCATTAGAACAAGCTGTGAGAATGGAAGAGATTCCTTACGCAAGTGTTGTGGGGAGCCTAATGTATGCCATGGTTGTGAGCAGATTTATGTCCAAACCAGGAATGGATCACTGGAAGGCAGTAAAGTGGATTCTTAAATACTTGAGAGGTGAATCTAAAACCAGTTTAACGTTTGTTAAGAGTTCAGTTTGTTCAATTAAAGGGTTTTCAGATTCAGATTATTCGGCTGATTTGGACAGGCGACGATCAGTTACTGGTTATGTGTTCAAGGTCTGGGGTAATACAGTTTCGTGGATATCAAATTTGCAATCAGTTGTAGCTCTATCGACTATTGAGGCAGAGTATATGGCATTCTCCACAGCAACCAAAGAAGCAGTTTGGTTAAAAGCTATATGCGAAGAACTAGGTCTACAAACAGGAAGTGTCAAGATGCATTTTGATTCACAGAGTGCCCTAGATCTAGCAAAGAACAGAGTTTTTCAAGAAAGAACAAAGCATGTTGCAAACAAATATCACTTCATCCGTGATATTGTTGCTCATGATGATATTATCCTACACAAGATAACACAAGAAAGAATAGAGCTGACTTCCTAACTAAAGTGTTACCTGGTCCAAAGTTCAGGCTTTGCTCTGAGCTGGTGAACTTGTTCTGAGGAAGAAGTGGCTTCGGGTAATGATGTGTCTCCGTTGTTGGTGACCTCGCAAAACAATAGAGACAGTGAGGTTAGATAATGTCAAAACATCAGATATTATTTAATCTTATTGTTCTAAAACCAACTTGAAGAATAAGAAAAAAATCGTTACCCGAGTATTGGAAGCGAGGTGGAGTTCTCTGGGAAAGTTCAGTTTCAGATGGAATCTCTTCGGGTTTCTTGAAACAGAGAGAAGATCAAAGTCAGATAAAGAGTTCTACAATCATCGTCAGTATCATGAAAGGTTTTTTTCAAGGTTTGTCGAAGAAAGAGAAAGGTCAGAGAAGACTTATATGGTTCGGAGATGAGAAAGCTTGGAGCTTTTATGGTCAGATGATTGAGTCTAAGGTAATCTGGTTCAGATCTGATACATGCAGAGTTGTTGAAGGTTCGTCAGTTCAGTTTTGGTACATGCAGAGAGCTATGGTCAGAGACTGAAGCTGAATCATTCTGGATCTGCAGGAAAAACAGAGAAAGGGTTAGTCGGTGGAAGATCCGATAAGGGTTTACATCAGAAAGAGATGTAAACTAGAAGAAGAAAAGAAGAGAAGAGATACAAAAAGTACCTTTTGAGATGAGTATTCCCTGGAGTCGAAGGAGCTAAGCGGTGGCTCCGGGAGACGTAAACAGAAGGATGATGCCGTGGAGGCAACAAATCGCCTTAGAGAGAAAGGGAGAGAGACAGGAGGCTAGGGTTTCGAAGAGAGAGACAGCACTTTGGTGTTTTGTCTGAAAGGTGGAGATTGTGGGTTTAGTTCAGCCAAACTCCAAGTGGGCTTCGTGCTCGACGGCCCAGCCTTATCCGAAATCTGCAAGAAGCAATCAAGCCCAAGTCTCAGCCCAAAGATCTTTAGTAAATGAAACGCAGCGTTTCAGAATGGTCAACAAGTGGGAAAGTTTGTTATAACAAACTTTCGAATCCAGTCATCATCATTACGAGAAAGAGAATTAGATCGAGATACAGAGCGAGAGAGAGGAAGAGTGACTTAGCTTGAGTTCATGAGGGTGAGCTTCAATGGAGTTGAGAAGGCGGTATACGGTCAGGCGTACCATTTCGGCGGCAACTTTCCGATCTCACAGAGAAAACGATAAGAAGCTTTATCTCTTCTACTTTCTATTGATCTGTCATTATTGTGATCTTGTACCCTCGATCTGATTCATAGTGAAGTTGTTGGTGAATAGATCAGCGAACACTGGGTGAACAAATCTCTTGTGTGAATCTATTGTTCTTGATTTGTTCCTTGATCAAATCTGAAATCAACAAGTAGTAGAGATATCAATCACCTAACCTAAGCAAAAAAACCTAAGTCTAATCGATCTAAAACTCTACGTAGATGTTTAAATTGCACAACCACAAACACAACGTATTTATGGATTCACCACTTTTTTTACAAATTTTGCTAAACATAGGTTATATAGAAATATGCAGATATATTAATCAGGAACAACAAACTATAAGAATAAAAAAAAAAAAAACCTATAAGAATAAAAGGCTCAAAATCCCAAACTTCTTAAAATATCGTATTTTTGTTTCACTAGATCAAATGCTATTGGTCCAGTGACTTACCATATCAGCCGTTCACTACTCGATCTCTCCTTCTGCAATATAATTGAAAAGCATTCATAATTTCTATGTTGACCGTTGATCAAAAATAAATTTCTATGTTGACCGAGTTTCTATTCCTGACTTAATTTTTCAGGCAGTGATATTCTAATATCTTTATGCAAGATCGTTAATTCATATACTTTGAACATTCAAATACTCAAGGGAACATAATAGTATAATTCAATGAAAACGAGTGTTTCAAATGTTCAAAAATCTAATTATCAAGATATGACATAACAAATACAATAAACAAAATCAACGCAAAGAAGACCGGTTCCATCGGTAACCTAACACCCTTTTTTTCTTAATCTCATCAACACGTCTGTATTTATTATACATTCAATTCAGACACTAGAGATTAATTCGCCTCTAAATCGAGTTCTTGACTTTTGACCCGTTATAACTAAAAACAGAAAGTAGAAGTGTTATTACTTCTGATCTTCTTTCCCGGCGAAGAGATGGATCGGTCTACGCCGGAACATAACTCCTCCGCTTCCCACAAGCGTCTAAGCGTGAGCTACCTATTCTCTCTAATGGTTCTCTGCGCCAGACACGCCAACCGCCTCTCCAAGAAGCTAAAGCCGAAGAAGCGAACCCACAACGAAACTTCCCGTGGCAGATGGAATACGATGAGATCTCCAAGGCCAAAAGAGTTTCTTATGACTTTGAGCCACAAGGCGATGACGATGGTCAGCCGGAAAAACACATGTTACAGCGGTGGATATAAGCCGGAGAAGAAGAGAGCGGGGGCGATGGAGGAGGAGGAAGAGCATGGGCTCTGGCAGAGGGAGATCTTGATGGGCGGTAAATGTGAGCCGTTGGATTTTTCCGGAGTTATTTATTACGACTGTAACGGACGGCAGTTAAGAGATGCGCCTCCGAGGTCTCCACGTCGCACTCCGTTACCCATCCGTTCTTAAGACGGGTCGCCGTCAAACCTGATTGGAACTAAGGATTCTCAAGCAGCAACCAAACTATGTACTATATGTTTGTGATGCCTTTTTCTTCTAAGTTGTTTTGTTAAAACCTTCAAATTTGGTTAGGCCATTGAAAGTTTCAGTGTCCAAAGTCCGTACCATCTTGCCATGAATACTCTTGGTATAAAAGTAGCAAGTGTTATCTGATGAACTATGGTGATAGCCAATCGATTCAATTTAGTTTTAAGCAAAATAAGATAAATTGCATAAGAGTTAGTAAAAAAAGATTAAACTTTTGATTTCCTTGTTATGGTTAGAACTTGAGAGTTCTCCACGGATCAAATAGGCCTTTGGGGCATTCAAAAATTAAACAAAAGCATAAAAGCTCTGTGTTATCCTAACTTCTGCTACATTATTTGGATAATTCATTAATTGGTATGAGAAAACTTTAATTAACCATTGACTCGCTTTAGTTTTAGTTTTCATTTTACGATTGATTCGGTACGATTCATATGACCTAGTTCAGTTTGACTCGGTTATAGTTGTTGAAATATTCCACAACATTAGAGATATTTTAGAATTAAAAGTCCAATATCATCATCAGTGGACATGTTTGCAAAAGTTTTAGTATAATCTGTCACTAGATCAAATGTCCATGGAGCATAAGAACAAGTCAGCGGTAAGTTAGCACGATCTAAAGCTATTGACAACAACATAACTGTTAATTTCAAAGACATTTCAGAGTTTATATCGATCTCATTATACATCATTGATGTCCATACCAAAAGAGACAAAACAAAAACAACATAGCTGAAAACATAAAAGATTAATTTCTACATGGAACCAAACCGTAACCGGTAAAGCTATTCATGCACCAGGTGCTGCATCTTTCAGCTTACCATGGAAGTACCCACCAGCATAATCTTTAACATGAGCCGCCGTGTCCTAGATCCGACTCCGAGCATAATCCACTTGTTCCGACCCCACCGGGTGCATGCCTTTAAAATACCGGTACATCCACGACATAACAGCCGCCGTACTGAATAGGAATCCGGCAACAGACAAGAATCCTGTAACAAGGAGGAAGAGAGGGATCCATATAGGGCTTGAGATGATAATGATTGGAAGGAAAGCGATGAATCCAAGGACGAAAGCTGTCAAAGTAATTCCGGTGAGTAAGAGGAGGATTCCACAGGAGATAAAGAATGCAAGGAGGCCGAAGCGCTGGCGGGAGTGCTCAGGAGATTGTGATTGTAGCTGACGGAGGAAAGATGCGATTGGATGGTTAATGTTGTTACCGTGAGGAGGGGCGATGGTTGAGCCGTAGAGTCTTTGTTGGATGTGGCTAGGGCTTGTTCGGTCAGCCATATCGGAGAGGAGAGAGATGTGTGTGGTGAAAGAGGGAGAGGAAAGGGTGAAACAAATGGAGACAAGTTCCGGATGCAAAGGCCCATGCCTGCAAACACGTGGAGTTTCGGTCTCGTTTTTTTCACTGGCTTGTTATGCGTTTGCCATTTCTCATAGAAAGTTTTGTTGGTTAATTTTTTTGTCTTGTCCTTTCTCTTTTATGGTCAATATAATTGGTAAAAATAAATCTGAATTTTGGTGCTGAATAGAAAAAGTGTTATATTTCAATAGATTGACTAGATTAAGCGCGGATTTGTTTCCTTTGACATATTTATTACTATAATAAATATGTTTATACATAAAATGTATATCAATGTCCTAATGATTTTTGTTAGCAGTTGTTTTTTATGTTTATATTCATTTTTCATCTATACAAAATGTTAGTATTGTGAAATAATTAATTTGTTATTAGAAACTACAGTGAAAATTAAATTTAAAATTATTTGCACTAAAATTAATTTGTACATTGACTTGTAAAATTATTAAAAAAAAATAAATGGATTGTATTTTAGTAGTCATTGGTTTGATATGAACATTTCAATGGGTCTTAATGGCCATTGGTTTGTATTTTAGTAGCCATTTCGCTTTTTCATTAGAACCTCTCGGTGCTTGGATTTGCATTTTAGTAGCCATTGGTTTGGTTTTTGGTTTGTTCGAAGGTGTTGGTTTGAATAGGAAACTGGTACTGCCTATTTATCATATCGATCTGATTTAAAGCGAGGTGCTTAGGTTTTAGTAGAAACTTGGGAAGAAAGTTAGGGGATCCTCTCTTTATTATCGAATATCTCTATCTTAATAGTATAGATTCGAAAAATTCAGTTATCATGTCAAACATAATATATTATTTGTGTGTTCATCAAGTTAATTTAGTTAAATTGGAAAATTTTGTTTCTATATATTATCTTTTGAATTTATTGTATGTAGAAATTACGAAAAATGGATGTTATAGAGAATATTGTTGGAATTTATTTGATTTGAATCCAAAAATTTATGAGTTTCTATTTATTATATTTTATATTTATATTTATATTTATATACCAAAATTGGTAAGTATTTATATTTAAATATTATTGGTTGTTTAAAAGGTCAATAACATTGAAAACCAATGATTTCGAAATATGCTAACCCTATACTATAATAGTATAATTAATATTATTGAAAGATAATATTAAATATATTTCGCCAACTTCATATAAGAAAATTTTAAATAAGACATAGACATTATAATGAACTCCAATATATTTGGTATAGTTTTTTGGAAAACAGATTTTTGATGGTGTTAATAGGGTTTGAATAGAGTTAGGGTTTGAATAGAGTTATAGGGTATAAGGTTAGAACACAAACGAATTTCGAAGGGTTAGTAAACATACACGAAATGGACTTAAAATTTTGATGGATAAACTATTTAAATTATTGGGCTGTTTTGTTTAGTTGGACAAAAACATGATACTTTCTAATTTGTTGGATAATTTTTGTAATTAATTGGAAAAGTTAGGGGCATAATCCTAAGAATGATTATGTTTTAATAGTATATATATATATATACATATACATATAACTAGGCAATTTATTTAAATAACCTAAAACTTAAATTTCAATGCAAATTTATACAATAAATTCAATCAGATGGAAAAATAATCTAAAAATAGTAAAGACTATATTACCTCTAATTTTATGCCAAAGAAAAAAATCCTATAAATACTTTTACGATTATAACTCAAGGAATTTTTTTTAAAAACAATGATTTTGAGAAGTCTATTCATGTATTTAATTTTAAAATTAATTTATAAAAAAATTAAAAGATATTTTGATGGAATCATGCAAAATAAAGTTGTTTTCCACATCTGTGTGAGCATAAATTGTAAGTCATTGTTGTCTATTGGTTAGGGGTTGGTAACATATATTCAAGTAATGTTTATATATTTAGGGTTAGATTTTAAAATCTTGAATAATTGTTTTGAAATTAAAATCTGGCATATAAGTGTCCAGTTTTGTATATACTACACTTTAGAAATTGATTTTAAATTTAATGAAATATTTATTATTATCTAGTTAAATTATATCATTTTAGAGTTTAAGAGTAGGAGACTTCCGAAGAAGTCTATTAAGAAGTTATGTGACTTAAAGAAGTTTTATGGAAGTAAATTTAGGGTTAGAAAATTTTGAGAA